>NW_022724503.1:0-799 GCF_011630105.1 Anneissia japonica
ACTTGGATGTGTTATTGATAGATGCCTGACAAAGAAGTTCATCATAGTGTTGTTTGTCCATAACAGCAACACCAGAACCTTTATCTGGCTTGGTGATGATTATGTCATCCCTCTTCTTTAGCTGTCCCAGTGCTCGTCGTAAGGATCGAGGGGGTGATGGGTCATTGCGCTCAATGTAGTTTAATGCAATGGACTTCAAAGTTGCTGCTGTGAGTGCTTTCTTTTCATCATCTAAATTTGGCTCCAATCTCCAAAAAGCTTTCTCAAAATTAGCTTGTATGTCCCTACGAGATGTATGTTGTGGAAACGCAAATTGTAATCCACGGCTAAGAACCAACTTCTGGAAAAAAGACAGACCGTACGAGGATATATTGATAATATGATCATAAATATCTCTGTCTTTATATAATAAACGAGCAATCTTCTTAGAATGATTGCGCATCTCACCTTCCATTTGTTTAAGCCGCAGTTCTGTCAATGTTCTAAGGATACAGATGTAACGAAATGTAGAGCATTGGTTCTTCACGTCATCATACAGTTGGTTAATTTCCTTCTTTAATATCTTAACTTGTTTGCATTTCTGTTTAAGTTCATGACAACCAGCTTCATCTGTTCAGAAGACTTGAGCGATGCAGTCAGAAACTTGTTAGTTGTGAATCCTCTATCGATTTTTTACAACTCTGTCAAAATACTGGCGTTACTCCAACATTTGCCAGAGCCGATCACTGTAAGATTAAAAGATGGAGAACATCTACCAAGAAGTACGAGAGAAATATCGTCGAGGAAGAACTTAAACAGA
>NW_022724504.1:0-581 GCF_011630105.1 Anneissia japonica
TCTTATGAGTATTTGGTGTTTTTAGTTTACTACTATCAATGTTGTTCCATACGTACATTTTGATATTTTGAAATGATTTCCTTTTTGAGGAGTTTACTAAAAGTCTTAAGAGTATGTGATGTACATTTAAGCCAGGTGCTCTATAAATAATACCTACGATTACATTTTTATTATTTTTGTTTACGATTTCAACAAAGAGGGATTCACAATAGTATAGTAGAAATAATATAGTTAAAAATGATGTTTTACACTAGCCTATTTTTTTACCATACGGCCTACTCAGTATGTTGCAAAAATACTCTAAAAGAATTGACACATATTTGTCTCGAACCAGGGCCATAGTTCACCTACAGGTTGTACAGATGCATATTGGGTGGCCTTGGACCATGTCATAGTATTTTTTTTAATCATAAAGTGTAAATCGATCAGTTGAATTGATTAATAAGTAGCTATCAGTTATGAGTTGATATGTATATAATCAAAATTGCTGGTTTTCCCTGGCGTTTGTCCTACCATCCTGACTGGACTGTTGTAGGGCCTGAGTAGAACCCTTGTAGAAACGTACAGTACATTATTCTAAT
>NW_022724505.1:0-648 GCF_011630105.1 Anneissia japonica
TTCCAACTATGGTTTCGCACGTCCTTCCCTCCCGAGATCAGGAGGGCGGCGATCGCCGTTCGTTTAGGGGTGCGCCTGGTCGACGATCACTTCTCGGATAACGAAACGTTGCACGACGACGGCGAAAACGTGCTGACTGTTATCTCTGCTAAGCGGCGTCCGCGAACTCGACTGGAGGAAGTAGGAGAGAATCGCCAACTTCTTGCACCTCGCAACGACGTGATCGAAACGCCGACGTGCCTCTTTCCGCTGTGGCAGATGCGTCCGCTATTCTCCTCCGAAGACGAGCGCCTAGAGTTCTTTCGTCGCGCACGCTTCCTCAGCTGAAAGATAGCTGCCAGGAAGTGCGTCGTCCGTCGCAGCGAGGAGGATCGTCTTCTTGCTCTCGTCTCCTTCGTACCGTCCATGATGCTTGCGACCGATCGGATGCGAAAGCTGTTGACGTTGGGAATACTCCTGGACGTTCGGACACGTTCGAACGGTGGCGACCATGCGTGCACGGACGTCGGCACGTCTGTCTGTACGACCCGCAGCTCGACGTGCTGTTCTTGGGGGACGGTCGATCGAAAGGAGGTTCGGGCGACGTGGACTCGGTGTACTGGACTCCCACCGGTGCTGTCAGGTCGAACGGAAGAAGAACGATAGAAG
>NW_022724506.1:0-1261 GCF_011630105.1 Anneissia japonica
TCTTCACCAATCAGATTAACAAATATCTTCTGAACCTTGTCCAAAATATTAAGAAAACAAGCAAGGGCTCCATCCTATATATGGCAACAGTACTCCATGAAAGGACGGGTGGTACTCTTGTACAGGTACAAAAGAACCGGTGGAGAAAGGAATCTTCTTGCTCTGTACAAACACCCTACTCGCATTGCTGCACTTTTACCTATACGGGAGATGTAATTACCCCAACATAATTTAGAATTAATATCAATACCAAGGATACGAATATCTGCAGATAAAGGTATTGGCATCAAACCCATAAAAACAGGAGGGAAGTTAAGATCTCGAGCACGAAACAATATCATCAGATTAGTTTTTTTGTGGTTAAACTTGCTCCATTCACAGCCACATTCCGAAACATTGATAAGATCGTTATTAATAGATTCACAAAGAACCGTCCGAGCGGTGATACTAGAGTCTGGTGAGGAGCAGAAAATAGTTGAATCATCAGCGTACAAACTTAGACTGTTCCTCCTTTATATAAAGGAGGAACAAGAAAGGACTCAGAACGGATCCTTGGGGGACACCAGAATAGATAGAAAACACAGGAGACGATTGACCATCAACAACAACTTTGAACTGTCTATTTGTAAGAAAGTTTGAAATCAAAGCGTGAACAGGACCATCAATACCATATGATTGAAGCTTGTGCAACAATCCTTTATGCCAAATCTTATCAAAAGCTTTGGAAATATCCAAATCTACTAAAAAGGCTTCTCCTTTATCATCAAGGGGTAGCATTTACATGACCTGTAAGTAAAGATGACAGATCAGCAGTTGATCTAGAATGCCTAAAACCAAATTGGCAGTCAGTGAGAAGTTTGTTGGTTTCTAGATAGTCAAGTAGCTCTTGATTAACAAAACATTCAAATATTTTACCCATAACAGAAAGTAGGCTAATAGGTATATAACTAGATGGTTGGGACCTTTCGCGAGCACGCTAAAAATAAGAACAACTGACGCCAGCTTCCAAGGAGATATGGGAATACCGAGTTAGCTAAACAAGAGGTGTACAGCTTAGACAGTAGTGAAGCTCAGGAATACACATCTTCAGGACTATTACAGGGATTCCATCAGGGTCTGAAGACAATACGAGAATCTAATTTGAGAATGACTTTACCAACCTTCTTTGGATTGAAGATTGATGAGAGGAGCATGGATCTTCCCTTCGGTTCTCAATGGAAAATCAGGAAAGGGGCAACCACTATCATCAAGGGTGGAGTTA
>NW_022724507.1:0-382 GCF_011630105.1 Anneissia japonica
GGCAATTTGGGAAACCATAATTTATCTACCAGAAAATACTATTATTATGTCATTGAACTTTATATAGCCTGTAATGTAATAAGTTATTTTTGTCCTTTAGTTTCTGTAAATTGCTCCTGGAATTAACAATTACTGCTACAGTAATAATTTTTTATTCATATAAAAATAGAAGGTTTAGTCCTGAGTCAACAACAATGTTATTCAACACTTAATGACAAATAAACACGCTTCCTCCACCCCCTATATTTCTTTTAAAAGTACTTTTTTCCTGGATAGAGCCTCATTGAGATCAGACCATTGTAATAAATGTAAACAATGTTATTGTTTGCTAATACAGTTGAATATCTATGATAGCTTTTGCATGCTTCGTCAAACTGAAATC
>NW_022724507.1:400-676 GCF_011630105.1 Anneissia japonica
TTTTTCTGTATCACACTCTATCCAAATTACTGATTATGTCAGTCACTCTTGCTAGTCTTCATGAAGAGATAGTAGTATAAAATGAAATATAGAACTGTATAGAAAGGGTCAAGCCTGTGTTTTGATTTGATTTTCACTGCTACTTCACAATATTATCACCAAGTTTTCCAAATACATAAACACATTGATACAAAATACTGCATGTTAAATACATATTTAATAAATGAAAAAACAAAAATTATTCAAAAGAAATATTAGGGCTTTAAGGCTGGACTA
>NW_022724508.1:0-899 GCF_011630105.1 Anneissia japonica
TCACCATTATCACACCATCATTATTTAGTCTAGATGAAGCGCCAGCAATGACCCTTAATCAGGGAATTTCGGCAGCAACAGAGATTTAATTCATACGAGTGATGTACCATAGAAAATAAAACTAAAGAAACACTTTATTTGATGTATTGATTTTGAGGAAATAGTACCTCAAGATGGCTCGAAATGACACTTTTAGATGTGTATAAGAGACTCATCATTGTCACATCACTATTATAATATAGTCAAAATGAAGCGCCAACAAATTCTCATGATCTTTTATCAGCTATTTTTGGCAACCATAGAGATCCAATTAGTATGTGTGATGTACGTGACCATAAAAAGTAAAACTTAACAACATTGTCTTATCTTTGATGTATTTACTTTACTTACTTCAAAACTGGGAGTCCACACACGTCTCTCAGCTCCACCGAAGTTGGGGCTGAGGTGGTAAAATTTGGGGAAATTTTACCTCTAGATTGCCAGATATGACACTCTTATATAGTAAAATTCATCATCATCGATCTAATTAATCGCTGTGATGTACCATAGAAAATACTTCATGTGCCGAAACCCAAGCTTATCTTTGCACGTTTTTTCTTATACTGTACTTCTCAAATTATAATAAAGGCACGCGCACTCGAGTCGAGTATTATAGGTAATTCAGATGTTTGTGGGCAGAGACACAGGTATCTTGCTATAAAATAAGATGTGCTCTTTCGTTAAAACCTGGGTCATTTATGCATTTATATCAACAATCAGGCATATCTTCTTGACTCACGAAAAGTGAGGGAATCAACTCTTCCCCTTAAAAAATATGTTTACAGGGATGGCACCAGCGGGGGAGGGGATCGGGGCCCAGGCCTCCTCATCGGGGAGAGCTGCCCCACCCCCCCCCCCCC
>NW_022724509.1:0-214 GCF_011630105.1 Anneissia japonica
GAGTCTAGGTTTTGGGGCTAGAATCTATGGAAATACTTCCATTTTGTCCTGCATTTGTTAGAAAAAAATAAATATTTAAAATCTTTAACTGAGGTATTGTGCATTGAAGTAATAACATCTTTAAAGCTGTACTTTAACATGTACCAATTCAGTAACTGGTAATGTTATGCTATAAGGTTAGCATGTTCTAATCATCATCTTGACATTCAATATC
>NW_022724509.1:295-682 GCF_011630105.1 Anneissia japonica
TCAAGAAGCTCTGTATCAGAATCGACATCATCAAGAAGCTCTGCATCAGATACTGTGCTTGGTTCATGTAAAATTTCAGCCCCGAAACCTAGACTCAGAAATACCGGGATGGTGTCCGGCGGGGGATAGTTTAACCTTTATTTTAAAATATATCTTGTTTGTACTTTGTATTGAAATGCTAAAATGTACAATAACTCGGTTTTCAATTTCATAAGTGTTTAGTTGTTTATATTTACTAATGTAGAAAAAGTAAAGTAGTGTCATATGAAATTTCAGCCCTGAAACCTAGACTCAGAAATACCGGGATGGTGTCCGGCGGGGGTAGTTTACATATTAATAAGTGTTTCTTGTTTTTGCTTAGTACAGCTTTAAATGTTATTACCTAAA
>NW_022724510.1:0-691 GCF_011630105.1 Anneissia japonica
CAGATGTCAAGTTTGCAATTTCATGTGCACCTCTGACACATTCACTATTCCTAGTACTAATATTAATAATAGACCCCCTCCACTTACTGTACTTGTGATTCTTCTAACGTTATTTACATTTTATTTTGTAACAAATGTCAAATTGGTAATTACATTGGAGAGACTGGTACTAAATTCCGCCTCTGATTTAATAATCACAAAAAAACCATCAGAGACAACTCCACTGGTTTCCCAGTAGCCTGTCACTTCAATCTACCTAACCATAGCATTAATGACATAAGATTTATTTTGGTCGCTAATAACATTTTATCCCTCTCACATAGACGTAAAGAAGAATTGAAGTGGATTCTTAGAACCAATTCTTATATTAACGGTTTAAATAAAGACTTAGATTACTTATCAGACTATTCATTTATATATACTTAATTTTTTTCTTGGTTCCTAGGCCTTTATCCAGCTTTTATCTACTTTGTTTATTCCATATTAAGTAGAGCGTTTAGGATGCGCATCTTATTACGCGCCTTTGTTCTTTACCGCTGATTCGATGTTCTGTTTTCGTTTCGTGTGTAAATATTGCTTTACTTTGTATTTTTTGTCAGTTGTCCTCACACTGAGGAAGAACACATTAGTGTTTGAAATATTTGTGAATTAATAAATTATATTGCTTCTAATATGTCTACAACTCATAGCT
>NW_022724511.1:0-564 GCF_011630105.1 Anneissia japonica
GAAAAGGCACTCTCTCGCGGAAATTATGTTATCACAACACACAGCACCTTTAAATACACTCACGGTCTACAGTAAACGTTGCACTGGTCACCTGGTACTTGCCTAACCTTCATTTGAGATTAAATTTAGTGCGTCGAACACAATATAAAGCTATTTAAAGAAAACACTCTCTCGCGGAAATGTGTGTTTCACCCGCTAAACGCACCTTTAAATACCTCACTGGGGATGGAAAAAATCTGATATGGTCTCCAAATACCTATATAACACTAATATGGAACAATATAGTGCATTAAATACAACTTAAAACTGTTTAAAGGAAAAAGCACTCTCTCGCGGAAATTATGTTATCACAACACACAGCACCTTTAAATATACTCACAGGCTACAGTAAATGTTTGAACTGGTCACCTGGTACTTACCTAACCTTAATTTGGATTAAATTTAGTGCGTTGAGTATACAATTTAAAGCTATTTAAAGAAAACACTCTCTCGCGGAAACGTGTGTTTAACCTGCTAAATGTACCTTTAAATACCTTACAGGGGATGGAATAGAGCTCATACGGT
>NW_022724512.1:0-619 GCF_011630105.1 Anneissia japonica
TAGTTGTCATTTAAGTAAACAATTGTAAAATTATTGCAAAATACACGGAAATGAAGCATGTGTGTGTGTCTGAAGAAGTGACAGCTGAATAAAATCACAATACTGTAATAATAATTAGCTTTATTTTATCATGGGAAAACTTGTTTCAACAAAAGTTAATCTACAAATCTGTGAAGGAAAAACAAACAAATTTTAGATTTAAATATTTTTTGATGTAATATATATTACTTTTATTTTCTAATTACAGGAGTAACTCCTCTCTGGTTTGCTCAGGTCAAGGGTCATGCATTTGTGGCAAGTGTGTTTGTAATAGACGACAAGTATGTTAATTAAATTTAAAATTAGATTAATTTCTATAAACAAACAAATATTTTTACTATTCAATTTCTCTTGGCTGATTTAAAAGTGATTATCTTAATCTTACCTGGTATTTTATTTTGTTGTTGAAAATTTAAAGATATAGAATATGTATTGATAAAAGAACTTGAAAAAAAATGTAATTCAATATTTTATTTGCTTCTGTATAATTTCAATTAAAAATTAGATTGAAAAAAATCTTTTTCTCATTTGAAGATCTTTTTTAATTACACTATAAAATATTTTTAGTTTTATATTGGAG
>NW_022724513.1:0-570 GCF_011630105.1 Anneissia japonica
ATTATTATTATTAATAGTTTTATTATTAATAGTTTTATTATTACTAATATAATTATTATTATTATCAATGTATCCTTGTATCCTTGTATAATTTTCTTTTTTCCCTATTTTTTGTTACTTTGAAAACTTTTGGTGGAGACCAGGCCAGCTCGACTCGCCCTTAAATCCACCACTGTTCAAAAAAATTAAAAGTTTTTAGTTTTAATAAAAAAACACACATGTGTTTTACAACCATAATTAATGCATAGAGTAATCTATGTACAAAATATATGAAAATGAATGAATGAAAATATGAATATATAAATGAATGAATAAAAATGAATGATTAAAATGAATGAATAAATAAAATCGAATGAATAAATGAATGAATGAATGAATGAATGAAAGAATGCATGAATAAATTAATAGATAAATGAATATGTGATTGATTTGTTGAATAAATGAATCAATTAAAGAAAGAAGGAATGAGTGAAAAATTTAGTGAGAGTAAATGAGTGAGAGAATCAGTGAGTAAATGGATTAAAGAATGGATGGAATATTACTATTATTATTAATTATTATTATTATTAT
>NW_022724514.1:0-572 GCF_011630105.1 Anneissia japonica
CCTTCTTCGAACGTGTGATCGACGTACAAGTACAGCTTGTATTCGACGTCGACACCGTCTTCGAGAGAAAAAATACGAGGAGATCGAAGATGACCAGTCGGTAAATCTCTCCACGTCTTCGTCGATGATAGATACTTCGTATCCTCCGTGTATTTCGCGGAGGGTCAGGCGCATTCGACGTTCGCTGCTTTCGGTAGTCGACATTCTCGAATAGTTATCTTCACAGTTTCAGATTCGATCGCGTTATGAGAGAAGGTATCGATAACGGACGCTTTATGAACCTTTTTTGTATCTATCAGAGCACGGTGCAGGCACACGCGTCCGTCGCGTCCATGTCGACGACTCCGAGTTCGAGATCTCCGGGCAGAGTGCGTCGGTCGACGAAGCGAGGAACGTTGTCGCCGACGACCTCCTCGACGCACCGCCGCAATCTCTGCCGCCTTATCCTGTTCTCGTCCATTCGGATGTCGTCTTCCACTTCCCGGTCGTCGTGCGCACCGGAGAAGGGAGGAAATACGTTGATCACCTTGTCCCTATCAGGCTCGTGGAGCACGGTCGACTCGGACACGCAC
>NW_022724515.1:0-848 GCF_011630105.1 Anneissia japonica
AGCCTACATGAAGTCATATTATAGTAACTCGATGCCTATCAAATAAATAATAAAAATTCGCCATATTATCCATCAAAATATCCGTGGCTTCCCGGGGGCCTCTCCCCCTGGGCCCCCGGGGGCCTTAGGCGGCCCCCGCCCCCAGCCAAGTGAGACTCGATTCACTCCACTAGCCCCCCCCCCGTCGGGGCCTTTAGCCCCTCCGTCGGGCAGGTCCTGGCACCACCCCTGAAACCCGCCCTTGGAAACTTGCACCATAAAAAAAATATACACTTCCTAGACCATGTAGTCTTCAAAATAAAAATTGTAACCTTTGGTAATCAACTACATTTTCCACATACATAGAAATTTTTGAAACTTTATTAAAAAAAACCTAAACCATAATTCACCACACTATAGACACTTTTTGACAAAAATGAAAAATTACGACTTTGTTACCCAATGAGAAGTGTTCTAATATAGACAATGGGTCGTGTCTCATATATTTGTTATAGTTTTATTATTCATTATTTTCACTTGACTCGCATAAATAATTTTGTTCGAAGAACATTTATATGCAGTTGTACTTCGCAGAACTTCATTTGCAATTTGCAATTTCTAGTAAATAAACTGTCGACACCGTGATGAACGCATGAGAGAGTACACGCTAGACGAAGAACAAGGCTCCTCAAGATAATAGGAAATAATATAATAGACTCCAAATCCAGGCGTCAGAAGTTTTATAAAGTGAAACATGAGTGACCGTCCAGTTTGGTATACTTTATATACTGTACCTGTTTATATGCAGGTATATAAAGTATGCCAAAAACAGGCTTCGGTCATGTTCGATCTCCATAACCGCACTACGT
>NW_022724516.1:0-4507 GCF_011630105.1 Anneissia japonica
TATGGCGCGCACTAAGTGCAATAAAGAGTGAGTAACCTAAAATTAGGGCCTGGAACCCAGGCTAATACTTTCCTTGTCATCAATTAAAAATAAAAACCAAAGATTCTAAATAAGTTAACCTTGGTTTGAATATTCAAACACATCACACTGAATCAATGCTATGGCTAGACCTAACATCGTATCAGTGATTAGTAAAATAAATTTGAGGATTCATTATGAAACATTTAACAATGATTTTAGTAAGTTAACATAAAATGAGTTTTGATTACATTTACTAAAGCACACAATTTGAATACAGTAATAATTCAACTGCCGCTTCCTTTTTCTAATTTAAAATTAGTTAAGCCTTTTCATAGCTAATACACTAACTATATAGTTATAGTATAGTTACAAGTGAGTTTTTAACTAAGATTTTAAAATCTCAATCAAAGGTACTATTATTTCCTTCAAAAATTGCCTTCAGCCCTGTGCTGTGCTCCAGACAATCGTTTTGAAAAATACTGGCTCCTTCAGTTTCTATTTTTATAGAGTTCCCAGAAATATAATTGTATAATCTTATTAATATAATTATTTAGATAGTGCTATGAAAGTGGTATTTTACTTTGCTTTTGCAGAATGTACACGATAAATGATTTTCAATGGATCCACGGAATGGTTGTTCCATATGGTCAGAAAATCTGAACAATTTGACATCATACTTTGACTTCAAACTGCAAACATCATCATTATTCTCGGACTGAAAGAGCAAGAGTAATTTTTATGTAGATGCTTTATACAGTCAAAAGTACAGAAATAGTAAAAAAATTACAATTTTAGTGACACCACCCTGAGGAGAAAGGCATACACGCACATCCCCCATCCTTAATTTCCATTAAAAAGAATTAAACCCCAAACCGTAAATCTGACAACTTTTTTTAGCATAATGTATAAAATAATAATAATAATAATAATAATAATAATAATAATAATAACAATAATAATATAATAATAATAATAATAATAATAATAATAATAATAACAATAATAATAATAATAATAATAATAATAATAATATAATAATAATAATAATAATAATAAAAATAATAAAGTCTTACATAGCACAAAATACAAGAAAGTTGCCCCTATGCGCTTTACATAAAACAAGAAACGCAACCATGAAATATCCTAATACTACAAAAAAAACTAATAACAAAAAATGGCATAAATGGCAGAAGAATCATTTCCACTGCTCCGTTCTCCAGAACTTTGAAGCCCCTATTTTTAATGTGAAACTGCTTTTGTTAATTGATGCAATTCAAAGGATTTGACACAATTCAGAACCCTTTGGTGGACACCTCACTTTTGAGGTGGGGGAAGCTCAACTCTTGTCAGGCTTCAATATGACTATGTTTGCATCACTCAAAAATCTAGAAAAGCATATGTAACAATTGTCGTTGATAAAATTAAAAGGTATGATACATTGCACATTAAAATTAACAAATATATATAAATATAAATAATAAAAATATTATCTTACATTGAAGATGTTAATAACAAACAAATCACACTCACATATAATAGAGATGGTTGAAATAAAGATATATGTGAAGGTAAACGTTGTTGATCTGTACTCAGCTCAGAAATGATAAATTGAAATAACTCCAATGCATCCTGACCAAAAAAAAAAAGAGAATTAAGAATTTACTACAAAATTAGGTACACTTTTTTATTATGAATTTGCATTTCCTACTCTAATAAGATTCTTCAGAAAGAAGGGAAAATAAATTATGCAAGAGGGGAAAGACAAACTTAAGCTTTGGCGAAAGAGCAACTAAAGAAAAATGATAACACCTACCTTGCTCTGGACCAGTGGCGGCTCTAGGATATATTTTCTGGGGGGGCTAAGTTGTCCAACAGGGAGGACTTGAGCTCGTAGGCTTGAGCTAGTGGAAGGAGCTGAGAAGGGTTCCCCTCACAATGAGATTTTTTTTTAAGAATAGCAACCTCTGGATGGCCGGAAATGGCACTCTCAGACTAGGTGGGGGGGCCTTGACCTGTCCAGTGGGGGACTTAATCCCCCTCTGTCTCCCCCCTCCCCCTGGCGCTGCCAGTACTCTGGACGTGTTCAATACTTTCATACTGTAATCATTTCAATCCAAATCACTTACCAGAAGAAATCCGAAGTACAGCTCAATTATTACAAAGTATGACAGGTGTTACAAAGTATGACGACTATATTATACAAATATTACTGCTCATGAGGGGAATGGTGAAAATTGCCTCGAGGTGATGTAGTGACCTTACCTTACTATCTTCCAGAGGGCTGAAGGCCTGAGGGAAGAGAGTAGGCTACAGTCTCCTCATTACCAAGTAGGCCAATACCTACTCCCTAGGCCTAGGGTGTCAAAGGGCCGATCTCTCTCGTCATAGAGATCCGCACCTCTCATAAATTACAAAGTAAAGTTTTTAGTGGGGCCTAGAGATTACATCACGACCAGGGCCAGATGAACATAGGGGATTTTGGGGCACCAGCCACAAGCCCACGGGCCCCAATAGGGAAAAATAGGCCACCGAACTCCAAGAAAAATCACCGAAAATATGGTTTTATATTTTAGCCATATTTAGGCCCTATCATCTAACGTGATTGATATTATTTTCAGATATTATTAACACTCTTGACCCAAATAAAGGATCAGGTCATGATTTACTTACACCGTCTGTTTTAAAACAAATTGCTCCCTCTATTCTAAGTCACATTACGTATTTAATTAATCTATCTTTTAATACAGGAACTATACCTGATCATTTGAAACTGGCAAAGGTTATTCCAATATTTAAAAAAGGAGATACAGATAATTAATGTACACTCACCTTTACAAATATCTCACTATCGATGTAGTAAATCATGATATTTTAATTTCTAAACTATTTTGTTACGGTATTAGAGGTGTTTCATTAGATTGGTTTATTAGTTACCTTAAAAATCGAAAGCAGTATGTACAAATTGATAATTGTAAATCATCAGAGAGGACCATAAGTTGTGGAGTGTCACAAGGATCCTCTGTTCCTAATTTATGTAAATGATTTATTTTTAATTAGCAAAACTTTGCGTATTGTCTCCTTCGCTGATGATACAACTTTATTTTATTCAAATGATAAAACTATATTATTGATTGATAACTTTAATTTAGAATTGATTGATAACTTTAATTTAGAATTAAACAAAATAAACATTTGGTTCTGTTCCAATAAACTCTTAATCAATACTTCGAAAACAAACTATTTTATTTCACACGCATCAAAAGAATAACAAGTTAAAAGAACAAAATATCATGTTATTTTAAATGGTAAAAAAATTGAAAGAAAAAAGGAAGTTTTATTTCTTGGTCTTTTATTAAATGAAAAACTTAGTTGGACTGGTAATCAACAGCGTATTGCAAATAGAATTTCGAAATATATAGGTTTAATAGGTATAATTAAGGTATTTCTTTCCTCAACAGATTCTACTTTCTTTATACAATTCATCTTACCACATTTATTATATTGTAACATGCTATGGGCAGATGATTACCCCTCTAATTTATTAAAAATATTTTTATTACAAAAACGTGTTGTTTCTTTAATTACCTTTTCTTCATTTAGAATGTCGTCTGAACATTTGTTTAAGAAACTAAATATTTAAAATATTTACGACCTCCCTAAAGTTCAAATTGCACCATTTATGTTTCAATATGTTAATAATATGTTACTGATATCTATATCAAATTTGTTTTTTAATCGTTTAACTTTTCACAATTATAATGTTAGAAACCCACTGTTCGTTCCTTTTGTTAGACTACTGTAAATAAAAGTCAGTTTTTTATTACTTTTTCAGGACCAACTTTATGGAATAATTTTGATACTGATATCACTGATTGTAAAACTATAAAATCATTTTGAAATCATTTGAATACATTTTACTTAGCTGGTTATCAATCTGAGGACTCATAAAGTTTTATTTCGCAAAACTGTATATTTTTTTCTTTATTACTATAATTATTATATATATTATTATTATTATTATATTTATTATTATTATTATTATTATTATTATTATTATTATTATTATTATTATTATTATTATTATTATTATTACTATATGTAATTGAGGTGTAATTTTTTTGATCAATTTTACTTGTGGTCACTATGAGACAAGTTTTACTTCTAACTTTGTTCCCAGTAATGGTCTTGTTATTATTTATATCAAAACAAATTTTATTTATTTGATTATGTATTTTTTTATATTATTGTAATTTTCTTCTTTGACCATTATGTAATAAATGTATTAAATATTAATAGTACTTTTTCCACAGGATTTTATGGACTTTCATTCAACCTACAACATAGGAGTGATGGTTGAAATTATTACTCACATTTTAAAAAATCAGATGCCTTGAACCTGAATGTAGGTAAGAATGGCCCCGGAAAAAATGGCCCCGGAAAAAATGGCCCCGGAAAAAATGGCCCCGGTAAAAATGGCCCCATATGA
>NW_022724517.1:0-637 GCF_011630105.1 Anneissia japonica
AAAATTAGCATAATGTATTAATGTTTATAACAAAATTATTTTATCTGTTACCAATCTAAGCTCTTCTTTTCTTAGATGTTAGATGTGCTTGCAAAGAGAGCCACATTTCACACTGAAGGGTGTGTACGACATCAGTAATGTTGTCAATTCCAAGAATGTTTAAGGTTATATCGGTTGATGAGGAATTTATTGATTAGGCCTATAATAGCAAATTGCATCAATTTATTTTGCAAAAACAAGGTTTCCAGCTTCAGAGGGGGCACATCCCCTGTCCGCACAAGGGCACATATTAGCGCTAACACCAGGCACGTAACAGGCGTCTTGGGTCAGAGTGGGTTTATTTTCCCAGTTAGTAATTTACCATACCCACCACACCCCACTCCCATATAGAGAACAATACGACATAGGGCTTATCTTATTTATAATATAGGCCACACACGTGTGTTTGAAACTAAATATAAGCATTTTCATCATGGTTTTATTTATTACAAACATATTCTTTCACCATCAATACACGAAGCCCTTCTTTTAAGTTAAAACAATCTATCTTAAATTTGTCTTTCTTGAGTTTCGGACTATTATGTGTTTAAATAACTTAAAAGAATAAACCTATAAAAGCCCTAAAAACGCAAAATAT
>NW_022724518.1:0-851 GCF_011630105.1 Anneissia japonica
AATTTGGCGTTTTCGCAGCTCCATTGGCGCTCCATATATTTGTTGAAAACAAACCGCGACCGAAACGAGGCGCGACCGAAATGATCTGTCTTGCTAGACCCCTTGCAATGTTTATATTAGACCAAAGATCTTATAAACACAAGATAGCGTTCTCCGCGATATACGCGTAACAAATAGAAGCGTCGGTCAAGGTTCAAAAGTTTCCAATTTAGCAAGAGGGCGCCATTCATGCGCTATTATACCAAAGAGAAAAAGTAATCAGCTTTGGAAGAGGGCGTCCTATCTGTTGATACACATCTGTGTACTGTAATGGTAAAGTCGAGCGGTCAAGGGTCAAAAGTTTCCAATTTAGCAAGAGGGCGCCATTCATGCCTTATTACAGAATTTGCACGCGTAAATCGCGGAGAACGCTATCTTGTGTTTATAAGATCTTTGATTAGACCTAGCCGAAACGCTGGCGGCGCCCTAACTGGAGGCAGAAAGGCTGTCTTAATACACTGTCTGGGTTATATTTATTTTTGTTGTGCCAAAAATATGAAAGCTACACGGATGAAAATCACATATGACAGATTTACATATATTAGGAATTGACAACAAATATAAAAAGTGAAGAAACTTCATTTTTTTCTATTTTTATTCAATTTTTAAACTCATCTCATCGGATGTTGCCATGTGGGAGAGCGCCAGACCAAGAAAGCGAAAGCTTCATTACACGACGATGCCACAGTTTGGTCGCGTTGCGCGCAGTGCGCGATGGACGATGAAAGCAACGTAGTGCAGAAGTTTTGTAGTGCCAGTGCCTGGACTATTTGTAAACAGAAGTGACCTCTGACCCGTGATGTCACGGACCA
>NW_022724519.1:0-621 GCF_011630105.1 Anneissia japonica
ATGCTATATGGCGGCATAGGCTTCAGTTGAATAGTAACAATTATGTAATTGTATGTGCGTTATGGAGGTGGGTGGGTGTGTGGCATGCGTATATGCGAAACAAATTACAGGAATGCCATGTTTTTACAAATTTAAGAATACAATTAAAGACGAATACACTAGGCGATGCAAGGCGGCTTGAAACATATAATAAATTAAATAATCTAAACTCTATTCATTTTGGATAAGAATTGGTTCACACTCAAGTAATTTAGGCGGGCTGACGCAAAAGTATACAACGCCTACACCAGTCACTACAATATTATTTCAGAATGCTGATATGCAGTACATCCTACAGTACGTCGCACAGCATGCTAATAAACATAATATTAACCGTGCTTAAATGATACAATAACAAAATTCAGCATTAAATAAAAACAACTCAAAATATGTTGCATGTAATTCACTAAAAATTACAATTACGGAAGAGCCTTAGGCACAAAATATATGTACTGGTTCATGGTTTTCGTTTGCTACAAATGAAAACAACCAGTACATTTCATCCTTTGAGTTGTTTTTGTCACTTAAGCATGGTTAACATTAGCAGATGCAAATTTTCCAACGTCTACAAAAGACAGCAGA
>NW_022724520.1:0-642 GCF_011630105.1 Anneissia japonica
TCGAGGTCCGATCACTGTCAGTTTTTCCAATTCAATCATCAATCTTATGGCTTCCTTTAGTCGTTTAACAGTTCTTGTGGGTATGGTTGATTTCAATCTCGGTTTCAGCGATTTCAACTCTTCTTCGTTGATTCCAGAAGCAAAATCAAGTATCATGGCCCTATGGGGGAAAAAACAATATTAAATTAGCTCGGAAATCATTGGCGAGAAAAAAAAATCTTTTTACTCTAAAGTTAAACGATTAAAAAAAGAGAATTACATACCTATAGGGTGAAATTATCTTTTCACCGAGTCCTTCCGTGCTCCCTCGAAAGTCCAAAACATGGCGTTGAAGTTCCAAACGCCTTATCAGTCCCAGAAGCTCGACAAGTATTTCCAATCTCGATGAATAAAGTAATGCTCTATCCTCTAGTTTATTCATTAACTCAATGCCTCTGGTAACTTTTTCCAATTCGCCATGTCTGAGACCGATGCTCTCATCCAGGCATAAGTACTTCAGAGCCACAACATCTCGATCCTCGAGGTACCTATCGACGTTCACCAAAATCCCGCGATACGATGATTCGTCTTGCCCGGTCATTGCTTAATTTTAACGGATAGACAGGTTCCGTCGCTTATTTATAAACCAACTATAACGATGAC
>NW_022724521.1:0-525 GCF_011630105.1 Anneissia japonica
AATGAAAAAATTATTAACTGGCTTTAAATAGCAGTTATGATGCTGAAAACTGGTGATATAGCTTACAATAGAAGTGGCTGCTCGGTTATAAATATATATTATGAAATAAATATATTTTTGCAAATGTGGTACATAATTAACTAGTAAATATGAACTAATGAAGTATGTGTGTGTCCATTTTATGAACAAGAAAAGGATCTGAAAGCTATATAATAATTATAATGCTGAAAACACGGTATCCACTTACACTTTAGCTTTTCTAAGTATTATGTAATTGTCAGTGGTGTTGCATATTAATTTTCATATACATCACCATGAATTTATTATATTTACATAAATATATATTATATATGCAATATGTTTAAAAATTAGCTATGCGCTATAACATCATTACAAATAAAATATATATATACTGTATATATATAAATATTATATATGCAAGATGTATAAATTAAGTTTATAAATTAGCTATGCGCTATAACATCATTACAAATAAAATAGATAAGTAATAACAAATAAATATAT
>NW_022724522.1:0-699 GCF_011630105.1 Anneissia japonica
TAGGCCTGTTTTTTTTTTCTTTTGGTCCGACTGCCCGATGAGCTTTGGCCGATGGGGGGGGGGCCTCTGCTGTCTGGGAGCCTGTGCAGACGTAAGCTCCATTGTGAATTAGTAAAGTACTGTTATTGTTTTGCAGGGACTTGGAAGATATTGAAAAGGGCCTTGGTTGATGTATCCTTGTTTTGTAGGCCATAGTTGTTGCTCACCTTGGCAAGTTTATTACAACTAGAGGATGCATCATGAGTCATAATGCTATGATAAGACCAATTGTTTGTGAGAAAATTGAATCACACAAAGTTTGAAGAGGAATTCCTAACAGTGCATGTCATAAAATTTGATTTAGCCACTTTGATATTTCCACTAATACCCGATTCACACGTACAAAAATCTTACCAAATGTAACAAAATGTAACCAAAAGTAACATTTTACGGCACGTGTGAAAGTACCTCCGTGTAATATCCTTGTAAAATCTCGGAACGTCTCGGTAATCTTTACCAGCCCAGGCTGGTAAAGCTTCCGAGATGTAACATGGATGGATCTGCGCATGCACAGGGATTTCAACACAACAACAATCTACTGTTTCACGGGGTTCTTTGAATTTTCTTCCTTCTGCATACGATTCTGATCCACTAGAGATAGGACTAGTTTTTCTCAATGATGTATGAATTACCCTTGTTATTGATGTTAATTAGTAATGG
>NW_022724523.1:0-923 GCF_011630105.1 Anneissia japonica
TTGGGGCCATTTTTACCTACCTGTCATATGGGGCCATTTTTACCGGGGCCATTTTTACCGGGGCCTTTTTTTCCGGGGCCATTTTTTCCGGGGCCATTCTTACCGTAAGTTTGGTACCATTGTAACCAGAGTGTTTGGTACCATTGTAAAGCTAAGGTGTTTCTAGTTCTTGTAGTATTTATTACATGTAAATCTGATCACATACACACTCTCAACGAGCTTCAGAAAGTGTTAGAATTCGCTAAAAAGCCTGGCGGTGGCTGATACTATTTTTTCAAACCCCTGGCAGTCAGAGTGTTAATTTTAACGATCTTGAAAAGTAATTTCCTCTCTTATCGATTAGTATCATTCTCGTCATATGCAGACTTATCGCACCCCAACTGGATAAGCGCCTGATACTTTTACATTATTTTTTTAAGGAACCTGTGACGTAGCATAGGATTTATCCCAGTGGTTCAGTATGGGTTATTCATGAATTTGCTATTTCTAATCATTGGCCAGGCATACAGGTCAATGACATTGCCCTATTTGATATATTATCATTCCATTGATTCGATGTCAGTGATGGTCCTTGTTTTGGGACTGGTCCGTTATCATTTGGCTTGACATGTCAAATAATTGTGGGGACCAACGGGTTCAGTGACCGGGACCAGTTGATAAATGAGAAGAAATTGTATGGGAACCAAAGGGATCATGCCGAAAATCCTGTAGTCCTGCTACCCGACCTACTCGTGTTATCGATCATCCAACCCCCTGTCACAAGTGACAGGTCGGGTGACAGATTCGCTACTTACCTAAAATTTATTACCCGCTGCCGGCGGCCTGCGAAGGTCGCGTAGTTTATTGTAGTTAGGCCTTGGAAGGTTAGTGATCTAGAGTGAGCAAGAGATATTTCGTTTACAATGGTCAGGCACGGCAAACGT
>NW_022724524.1:0-4935 GCF_011630105.1 Anneissia japonica
GATTTTAATATAATAGTCATGAATCTTATTGTCATTGATTGAATTATATGGAAGATAATAATGGTAGTAATAGTTAATCATATTTTACTGAAATAATATTTATAATGATATAACACTGATAGGTATAATAATTAACTATTGCTTTGAAAAAGTAGGCCATAGCCTAGCACCTACAATCAATGAGTGTCAGCAAAAGGGGCTTAAGTACCCCAGTAATAGGTAGATTTACCCCCACCCTCCTTCTGTTGGTAATGATGTGGCAGACCAAAACAGAAAAAAAAATCATTTTTTTATAATTTAAAATCTTTTTGGTAAAGTATGTTTTAAAACATTTCACAGTAGCCCAAAATTTCACAGTTTTTTTTAGATAGTAGAGGCTTTCCTGTGACCTCCTACCTGGGCTATGCCCTGAACCCTGCAGTAGGTGCTGCCACTGAGTGGTTAGGTGTCTGGTATTCATACAGTAGTTTTACACCTTTTTAAAAGCGTTGTTTCAAATGAAGTGATTATTACCGGTTGCAACCCAAAATATTACATTCTCATCAGCCTAGCGCTACAAAATATGGGTACAAACTCCAGTCCCTATGATCCTTAATGGTTCCTGGAAAGACTTATTGTTTAACAAATAATCTGGTTGGGTCTGACAAAGCATGTGAGTCGGTTTGAAACTTTCTTATAAATATGTTTTTAGAAGTTACAGTTTGCTGACAAAACAAAACAAAAGATGGCAAGCCTCTGATCCAGATGGTGCTGATACTGTACTTCAAAGCTGACATCAGCCATTTACACCTGACAGCACCTGGCTTGGCTAATTAACTACTGTGCCTAACGCCTGGAAGATGGCCATGTGATTCCAATCTACAAATCTGGTGATCACAGTTAAACTGGAAATTACAGGCATATTTTTCAATGCTCTTCGCTGGGCAAGATTTTAGAGAGAGTTGTCATCACTCATCCAGTGGTGGATCCAGAAATTTTCTGCTAGAGGGGGTGGTGTCAGCAAGCAGATCCACACCTACCTCAGCCTCACCATGGTCGGGGCTTAGGTTTACAAGTTTTTAAAATAGGAACCTAGATATTTGGAAATGGCACCAGACTGTTAGTTGGATTTTGTGTATATTTGTTTGCAGGAGAGTGCATATGGCTTCACCTTGATTTGATTAAGAAGATGCACATGTTTTGCCGCTCTTTATTTCCAGTTGTTGACTACGGATATTGTACTATACCCACTTACCCCAGTGGACAAATAGGCTTCATGATGTGCAGTAAAAATTCAGTGAGTATATAGATGTTTCATTAAATCTTTGCTAATTATCTTTACATAGCTTTTACGCTTGTTAGCCCCAATTCTTTATCATTTTTCTGTTCGGTTAGGCACCACTTACTTTTAGATAATATTTTTGATGCATACCAGAATATTGAAATTTGTAACATATTTGATAACCATTGTAAAATATATTTAATAAAAGCAATGACTGAAAGAACTGAACTAATGAAAAACATTACCACCAATATTTAATTTTTACGTTATTTACTGTACTTATAAACTTATATTTTGTGTCATTTTTATTTATTTATTTACTTTATATAAGAATAACAAGCATTGCACAAACATAGATTAATATCTGTCTCTTATACACATCTAGATGTGTATAAGAGACAGCTACAGAATAATGAGAGTATTTGTTTTGTTTGTCCAGTATTTTTTCTTTACTCATTTATCTTTTCAATAATTCATTTTTACATGTTGTCAGTTGTTGTTTTGTAACTGTTGTACGGGTCGAACCTCTCCTGCACAAGAGTGTTCCTCTGTTATAAAAGAGAGAACCAATAAATCTTATCTTATCTTATCTTACAGATTATTCTTTATGTCTCTTTGATATGAACATATCGCAATTCTTTTACAGTAGTACAGTACATATATCATTTATTGTACAGTAGTACTACTAAAATTACATTGCCTCAGTATATCATTTACTGCAGTGCATATAGTACAGTATATCAACTGTAGTTCATATTGTAGTATATATTTTTCTGTAGTACTGTACATACTATACAGTATATCAATTGTAGTTCATATTGTAGTATATATTTTTCTGTAGTACTGTACATACTATACAGTATAGCATTTACTGTGGTATACAATATCATTTATTTAGAAAACAAGTTTATCATTTATTGTAATAAACAATATGTCATATATTTGCATACAGTATATTTGCCATACACAGAATATATTTAATAGCTCGATGTTAGGAAAGCAAATTTAGATATTTTATAGATGTTTGTATTTAAATATTAAGCAGTTGATACATATTGTAATAGTGTAAGAACTGACTCATTTATATTGTAAAAGAAAAGAAAATTTTACCTTAAAGATGTACTGTCTGCCATCAAAAAAAGACCTCACAAATTCATTATCACAAAGTAAGCTCCCTTTGAGTACTTTTTTCCATCGAATCATCATATAATAATTTGAGTGGTTTCTCTTCCATATGTTTATATAATAATAATTTCAGTTCTTTGTCCTATCTATTCATTAGAAATATATGTACTATGTTTCATCTATTCATCATTATAATAACTGGAATACATTTCTCATCTGTTCTTCATATAATTTTATTTTCCATCTCCTGGTATAATATTTTGAGTACTTTTTTCTTCCATTTATTCAGTATATACTGCTATTTCTCACAGTTTATCTTTTTACAGTGGTACATTTACTTAGGTTTGCTAAAAGTATTAATTTTGCATTATGTTTATTCACTCCAAAGGAGACAAATTTTCAAAATCCAGTCCGTAAATGGAGTGAAGAGGAGAAGTTAAAAAACAACCTAAAATACTACAATGAAGCTGTGCACAATGCAGCATTTGTTTTACCAGAATTCGCAAAAAAGGTGAACTATAAATGTTATTGTTATATATTATTATTATTAAATAGTATTTTTACCAATTTATAATTGTATATAAATAAAATAATACATGTCATTTAATATTAAACTCAATAAATCTGATGCTTTTATTGATGATGGTCTGTTTTTAATCAATTCATTTTCATTTGTGTCTGTTTTGCATTTTGTTGTTTGAACTCACTGAATTATACATTATTATGTTTTTCTCTTGATTTATTTCAGAAATTAAAAGAATGATATGGGGCATGGATTTAATCATCTTTTGTCAATCAAGTATTGCAGAGGAACAAGATGCAACACTTAGCATATGCATGCTTAGGAGAATCCAGATGTGGCAAATGGGGCCAAAAATCACCTTCACAATCTTGCATCACAATATCTAACATAGGGTTATAGCTGTAGAAAACTAAGGATGGGTGGTAGACATTTTAAGGATATGTGGGCGATAACATTGGTAAACTAATTATTAATAGTGGATTTTAAGAATGGGCAAGGAAAGGTGGGTGGAAGGCTATGAAATTAGCTTTAGACTAGATGGAAAACTCCAAGACTTGGTGGCCCCGCCCACCATAACTATATCCCTACTAACAGATTGCTTGGTAGTTGATCGTCCAGCTCGCAACACAAGATCTTCCAGCATGACCTCATTGGTTGCACTGAGAACCAGAATACATGCTGGTTGTGTGGTCTTTTCTGCTGCTGCTCCAAGATTGGAATTCACTTTCACCTTAGGAACAATATACATCTTGAGCAATTTAATAACATATTTAAAACAAACCTCTTTGCTCTTTATAAGATGCATTTTAGTTAAGTAAATCGTTCATAATGATGTTGTTATAGGCCACTTATTGTTTTTTGTTTATCTCTGGATGCTGTATATCCCATGCCATCTATGGAAAGGTGCAATACCAAACTTGTGACCATCACATTAGAAGTTAACCCTAACCAAATGTGAAATAATTTTGATAATAGATTAAAGATGGATAAAACTTGAGTTTCAAGGGGACAACTTACTGCATTCAAAAATGCATTCTTTGTGACTGTAGGGTGCCGTATTTTTACAACTAAAACCTGCTTTTCCTCAAGGTCATCCACACAAGCCTATCACACTGACATGAGATGTGCATGGGGCAGATGGCAGTGTGTATATGTTCTATGATCTCATCCGACAGCACTTTATTTTATGAATAAATTATATCAAAAGCTTGATTTTTATTGCATAATTTACATGTATACTGTACTTACACAGTATGGAGGTTGTAGGTAGTAGAAGTAGGGGCAGACCCAGGAAGTCATACAAAGCAACCTAAGGGCAAAAGGTCAAAGTCGGCAATTAGCTCTGGACAGAGGAGGTTGGTGATCTGGCATCAAATGAAAAAAGTTCAACCCATGACGAAGATGGACAAGGACTTAAAACATATAATTATGAGGTGCATGTTTCTGCTGAATGACGCCAAAAACATGCCAAAACTAATAAAAACACGGACGCGAGCATTGGTAGGTGGGTGGAGCTTATAATTGGGAGCTTTCGATTTGTGCGACGACACAACACTAGAACAGAATCACTCATGCGTGACCGTCCTACCTGGCGTCCTACGTTCTCTGCATACATAGATGTAGCCAAATTGCGTTCCAGAATCTACTCGATGAGGTGACCTTAACATTCTCGCATGCCTACACACGAACCTTTTTTTTTTCTGCTTGTGTAAAGTAACGAAGTGAAATTATATAAGCCTAGCCTAGGCCTATGTTTTTTTGTATGTACTGCACCTTGTAAAGTAGTACAAAATGAATATAAACAGAAGCTTTTTGTCTTTCGTGGGAGTCGCCCACCTTTATTGTCTTTTTTTATTGTTTTCATTCATTTTTCCATCTTTAATCTATATTACATTTCAAATAAAATACGGGTAACCCCCGTGCCATGCCCATTTAAGGATTTAATATAAAATATAACAACACCTGCAGTAGCGGTGCCCATAATGCAGTAGCAGTGCACATCTAAGGATTATTATATAAAATATAA
>NW_022724525.1:0-559 GCF_011630105.1 Anneissia japonica
AGCTTATAAACAATTGATTTTAGTACCTTTTAATTCACATCCGACTTTAGCATTATCTAAAAGTACATTAAACGGATCAGTGTATACATTATACAGTAATGGAAACACGACTCCCCCTTGACACACTGCATTCAACAGAGAAAGGATCAGATATGCAGCTAACCCACCTGACAACAAACTCCTGCGACCGATACCATGAAGGACTCAAATAACAGGGGTGGGGGTACCTCATTCAACCAGCGTCTAAAACAAAGTCCAGTGGTTGACTTTATCAAACGCTTTGCTAGCATCTAAGAAACAACAGTAAATGGGGCTACCGTTATTATTGTAATTATCAATTATTTGTTTTAGCACAAATATGCATAGGTCAGTAGAGTGTCCTGGTTTAAAGGCAAATTGATTGTCATTAGAACGTAATGTATCACCACAGTTTTTAATCATAACTGACTCTAGAAGTTCGGATACTACACACGTCAGTGCTATAGGCCTATAATTGCTCTTATCAGTAATGTTACCAGATTTCTTACTTAATTATGGGAACAAGAGTGACTTTGGTAAG
>NW_022724526.1:0-786 GCF_011630105.1 Anneissia japonica
TTTTATTTTATTAATAGAATGAAAGACTGAAGTTGATAAACAGGGAAATAGAAGAGAAAGCAGAGTCATCAGAACTACAGATTAACACCATATCGCAACAGTACAGAAATGTGCTTCAAGAAAGACAGGTTAGTGTTTAGGGTAATCACTGAAATTTGGAACTCTATATTTTTCGTGTCATCGTATATGTTAACTTTTAAAATATTACTATAAGCCCCTCTACCACTAGGGGTTTTTTCAGCATACGAGTTACAAGAGAGTGCCGAGTTGCTAACTCGGCAAAAACTCGTAGGACGATTCGGAAAGCTCGGAGAGGACTCTTACCTACTTGTAGCAGCTCTGAACTCGTGGCGCTAATTTTGAACATGTTCAAAATTATCGCCACGAGTAGATAACTCGTAGTAAACTCGAAGAACTCGTAGGTAGCTCGTAGAGTACTCAGGGTACTCCTACCTAGCTCGTACACTACTCTGGATACTCGTCGGCGGTTTTGTCATCTACGAGTTTGATGCGAGCACCCCGAAACGAGTACGAGTAAGTACGAGCGCACCGAGTTGGCTCGTACCTAACTCGTATCTAATTCGGTACAAACTTGTTATGCTCTTAGTAATCTCGTAGTTACCTCCGTGTTCTGCTCGGCATAATTCGTACATAACTCGTAACCAATTCCATAAAGTCGTACCTCACTCGTAGCTAACACGTAATAAGCTCGTATAGGTCCTTTCCAAAGATCACAAGTTTTAACTCGTAGAAATCGTATGACTCTTAGGTGAAATAAACCTAGGT
>NW_022724527.1:0-567 GCF_011630105.1 Anneissia japonica
CAGGAAATACATCAGCTTGTGCAATGTTGTTTTCAATACACTTTTCATGCTGTCAAAAGAGGGCAGTATATTAAAAAGACAGGATAGTGTATTAAGGGCACTGAGATACAGTAGGTCAATAGGGATATTGAGCTGAAACTGGTGCTTGTTGTGCACTAAGTGTCTTGCATATACAATTGTCATGTATGTATATTCAAAGAATGTAATTGAATGACATTTGTAATTGACTTACAATTTCTGCACTAGTTTTATTATCACTACTATGAAGGCCTTCTGCAAAGACTGACACAACAAAAAGGTTGATGAGAAATGATACAAAGAGCGCCACCGCTGCCTCAATGAAATAGTACATATTAGCTTCTTTTACAGCCTCCTTCTTTCCTCTGTCAATTTCTCTAGACTGAAAAAAAGGAATATTAAAAAAACACATCAGATTTAGGATAGTTTATTGCTTGCGTGACAAAATAAAATCCTGAGATGATTGTTCAAAGTTAAATTCTCAGTTTTGATTTCAATCTCAATTTTGTTTTTGAGCTGACAAGTTCAGTAATGAGTAGTTTTAAGTAC
>NW_022724528.1:0-599 GCF_011630105.1 Anneissia japonica
TGCAAGCTACCAAAAATTATAAAAAGATACCACAGAAACTCAACACCAGTGAATGTTGCAATAAACCCAAAAATCCACGAAAAGCCCATCAGCGATGTAATCTGAAAGAAGGAAAGTAATTGAATTCCGGTGAACTAATTAGACGGTTAGCTAATACTAAAATAGAAAACAAAAACAAGGAACGTGAAAGTGAAATATAAGGTCAGCTAACATGTTTTTTCCCTCTAGGGTCCTTCTTTTGTTTTGCACTGTTGAAGCTTGTCAACTACTGTTGTAGTCAATGACAGCCACTTGTTCTGTTGATTCAGAACGGTTAAGAACTTTATTATTATAATTGAACAATATCACACCAAACGCAAATACATGCAAATTGTTATGCGTATACATCTTTTTAAAACAATATAATTTTCAATATATTTAAAAACAATGACGTGCACATGTTTGCAATCATATTGGGGCGAAGAACATATGAGGTAATTCATAAAATCAGATATAAGACTTTATTGTTTATTTCATTAAATAACAATAATAATTATTATTATTATAGATATTGCCTAACCTTGAAGTATATCTTTAATTCCGACATTTTTGATGATGAC
>NW_022724529.1:0-784 GCF_011630105.1 Anneissia japonica
GATAAAGGCTCCCGAGTGGGCAAAGACACAAAACCGCTTATAATTATTCAAATAGCACGCATCATTTGGCACTTCAGCAGCGTGTGCAAGCGACTCATTCGCTGTAACAGTGAAGCGGCTTTATTAAAAACTATTTTCTCCATGATAAAACGTCTCTTTGTTATTTTTTTTTCAATTTCCAGAGGGCTTCGCGGCCCTCTAAAAATGTTTCGCGGCCAAATTTGGGCCGCGGACCATAGTTTGCGGAACGTCGATCTAGAGGTACTGTTTCTTCAAATTTTCTCACCTCAGCTCCAACCATGGTGGGTCTGAGGTGCGTGTTGACTCACAAAATGTCCTCCCCCGCCACCTTTCAAAACATCTGTGCCCTTCCCTGGGTATGACATTAAACTCTATCGAGTCGGCTCCTGATGTTTTTAGGATGTCGATCTTGTTTTTCATGTCAATTTTTCGTGATTATGACTATTCTGGATAAAAATGTTTTGAGCAGAGGATTCAAGGCTCCTCCCTTCATTTTTTTTAAGAAAAAAAAAAGAAAAATACATTCAAATTTAAGTGTGAGAGTGTAATTTCCGGCCATCTAGAGATGCCCTAATCCTAAATTTTTTAACCTCAACCCCAACCACGGTGGTGCTGAGGTGGGTGGTTCCTCGGTCTGTGAAAGTCCCTCCCTGGTTCACCTATCTTTCGAATTCCTGGATCAGGTTGTTGATTTATTTTATAATTATTGTTGCACTTATTTATAATACAATTTATATTGCAATTTTCACTTTATCCTCTCAAA
>NW_022724530.1:0-1006 GCF_011630105.1 Anneissia japonica
TTACAGCAAAAGGTTTTCCCACCTTTAGAATTCAAATCATGATGGGACTGAGCTGAGGTACCGTATGTGTGGATGAAAGTCCCCTGCCCCATCTTTCAAAGCAGATCAGCACCCTTGATCAAAATGATCCTGTATGTATTTATGACCCATGCGCACGTTAAAGAATGCAGTACACTCTTCTTACACATGTAGGGTATTGTCTCCCGGTTCACTGCCAAATCACCACCAGAAAGACACCATACTGTAAATAAGTCTTCTTCTAGACTTCCGTTTGCTCCTTTGGGTTTACACCGAATAAATCCAATCCAATCCTATAAGGTAATCAGTTGTAGTTTTGCATTACGCCCACACACAGACACAGGCAGTAGAAAACATTGGGACCAGGGGATATTAGGAGGCGTACTATAATATAATCATGTTATAAGTTTGTTTTTATTTAAAACATGCAGTGTCGGATCTAGAATGTAGCAATGGAAGAAGTAAGTGGAAGGTACAAAGCACTGAATGTGGGGGTGGGCGTGGGTGACTTCGGGTGGGGAGTCCTTTTCAATTGAAGATTTTTTTTTTCGAATTAGTAGGAGGCTAGTAACTCTTAGATAGAATCCAAAAAGAAGTTAAGGTTAAGTAGCCTACTACACGTAATATGTATACACGGGAAGCACACACACAAGACGAGCGATCATTTTTTTTTTCCACACTAACCGCCTGTGGTGGCTAACCACACTATTTACTAGTAGTACAGGAGTTTTGTGGGAGAGGAAGTTTGCGAATGGGGACTTTACTACTTGGCAAATACCCCATGATTAAAAGTGTCAAAAGCCAAGAGCCCCATGATTAAAAATGTCAAGAGCCAAGAGACCAAGAAATCAGATGAAAAGCTCCACCTTGAAGAATATTGTTGGTAGACCCCGACTAATTAATAAAATGAAATAATTAAATTGCAGTTCAGAGTCGGTTGCCTTTTACATGCTGCTTGCCTACTGGCTTTTTGCCTCCGCAAAGTGGA
>NW_022724531.1:0-855 GCF_011630105.1 Anneissia japonica
AAGAAAGAAAAACTCATGCTCTGAAGCTATACACTATAGTATATAATCACAATTTAGAGGTGGGGGGGGGGGGGGACAGTTTATAGTCAGATGTGTTGTTAAGTATTATTGATCTGTTTGTGTTAATATGGCTACAGACCTGGCAGCGAGCTTTATTACATGTGGTGTTACCGTTATGAGTGCTACTAATGTAATTTACCTTATATCATGCACACTTTGCAACAAAGGCCATTACATTGGTGAAACGGGTAATAAATTCCGCCTGCGATTTAATAACCATAAACATTCCATCCGCAATAACACCCCTGGTTTTCCTGTAGGGGAACACTTTAACCCCCCCCCCCCCACCACAATATTCACCATCTCAAAGTGACTCTCATAGCCAGTAACTTACGCTCTACTGAACACAGACAACGAGAAGAACTGAAATGGATTTTAAAACTCAAAACACACACGCACGGCCTCAATAAAGACTTGGGATTCATCAGTGAATTTTCCTTCTGCCGCTAAATATTCTTCTCTTAGTTTTCGGTCACTTTTAGTTATAATTTTATTTCTATTTATTCGGTTTTATTATTATTATTCCGTTAGGCCTATTCATTATATATTATTGTTGGTATTTTCACTCTAGCTTATACTATTGTAGAACTTATCTGTTTCATTTTTTCAAGATGCACTATATATGTTCATTTTATGTTCATTTTATGTCAAGCGTTGACAAAGACTACAGGAGTAGCCGAAATATTCGCCTAATAAATTTTAGTGTTTCTAAAGTCAACATCTTACGTATTTGAGATTCTTTACTGTTACGTTATATTATATTCTACACATGTTTCGAAACACACGTGGACACGC
>NW_022724532.1:0-629 GCF_011630105.1 Anneissia japonica
CACAACCACTACACAACCAACAGTAACCCGAAGGCCGTGAGTTCGAAACCCTATGGTAACATACGTTTGGATTATTGATAATACATGTCATATTTATTTTCACTTTTATTTATAACCAGTGCAATTGTTTTGCGATACTAAAGTTGCTATCGTGTGTAAGGAGGATAGTTCTTGCATTTTGTATTTCAATCTGCACACAAATATTTCCACCTATCCTCGTGTCCATAAAAATATTCAAACGAATCTACATAAAGATAGCAAGTGTGGCAGTAGGCCTATGTAGGCCTATAATAAAAAATATATACGAGTCTTACCTAAAATTTCTATGTGTATTAAAGAATATAAAGTAATGAGGTCGTTGTGAATGTAATGGAGTCATTGTGATTTTTAAACGTTACATACGTACTATTACACACTAGGCATCCACACCAATGGAGGCAGATGTTGTGGTACATACTTTAATTATTTCTGTAACAACGGAATTAATTATATGCACATAATATTTTGACAGTAATAATTATGTGGTGCATAATCATTTCTGTAACAACAGAATATCTATTTAAAGACGTCACCCCGTATGTTGAGTATTACCTAAAGGTTATATGTGTAAAATATATAAAGAACTGGAG
>NW_022724533.1:0-570 GCF_011630105.1 Anneissia japonica
ATGCAATTTTCACCCTTTTCACTGATTTTACAGGTCAGGCCCGTAACTAGGATTTTTTTGGGGGGATGGGGGGGTTCAAATTTGGAACAAGTGGAGCCTTTTGAAGATGTTAACGACCAACCAATTGCGCTGACCACATAAATAAGAGTTCCATCTTGAAACTTGTGAGAGTTAAAAACTCATATTTCTATTCCGAAAACTATAGCCGAGGCCTTCAATAAAAGATTTGCATCCAATTTTACTTCTGACGATCCTGATTATGATTTTTCTAATGATTCGTGTATCTCGCATTCTGGCTACCCTCTTTTCACTGGTATTCAAACTACCGGTGCTGAGATATTATCATTAATTAACAAACTAAAATCTGGTAAAGCTCCGGGGCCTGATGGTATTACTACAACCATGATTAAAATTGCTGCTCCTTATATAGTTGAACCTCTAAGTAAAATATTTAATTTATCTCTCAGCACCGGTGTGTTTCCCACTGAAATGAAGGTAGCCAATATTACTCCTATTCATAAGTCAGGTGATTGTAGTGATTTATCTAATTATAGACCGATTTCTTTATGT
>NW_022724534.1:0-675 GCF_011630105.1 Anneissia japonica
CGCCCGGCGAGTGGTCGTAATGCGCGAGCGCTCGACGAACGTGTAGTTGACCGTCGCCGCCGACGTGTCTCAGACGCCTTACCGGTTTTTCTTCGGACATCTTGCAACATCCCGGCAGCCGCAGAGATTTACCGGCAGCGTACACGGAAAGGTCGACGTACCTCATCTCGGGGTACACCTGTCGCAAGGACGTCATCATCGAAGAGATGTCTCTTATACACATCAGATGTGTATAAGAGACAGCCATGAAGGTTTGCGCCACGTCGTCCAGACTGAACCGTCGGTAACTGTTCACTATTCCGTCGTGTCCTTCCCTCCAGCTCCGTTTCTCGACGTCGCCGACGACGAACTTTTCGGCCAGATCCAACGCCGCGCCGTCGCTCCACTGCGGTTGGCTCGAATCGTCGACGTCTAAAGGTATCGTGTGCACGAACAGGTCTCCGTCGAAGACTTCGCTGAAAGTCAGGTCGCCACGTAACCTAACCATCCGCTCGAGAACGGTCGGCGATGCCACCGAGTATCCCCTCGCGTTGCCTTCGTACACGGATGTCATCACGGACGTGACCGACGGCGCCACGTCTACGCCTCGGAAGCATCTCCAGGATCCGATGTCGGACGTGCCGACCGGAGGAAGGCACTTGGAATACCTTCGAGCGAGAACGAATGGTCGTGGCA
>NW_022724535.1:0-1874 GCF_011630105.1 Anneissia japonica
CATTCATATTTGAATCTTATCATAATTACATTATTTTATTGGTGTGATTATTATTCTACTGACATTGTGATTGTTGAGACACTCATTATAATATCAGCTGTATGAGTTAATCTATAATCTTATCCAAACATTTTTTTTTATATTTCAGGATATTTCTCACACAGGATTATAATCAATATGTTGGATTGTCTTTATAAATTTATATGTATAGTATGTATTATTATGAAAATGAATAAAAAAAAAAATTGTTGGACTGTTTGGCCACATTGGAAATGTTAAACAGTGTACATTTAAATTTTTAATATTATACTAATTACACTATTTATTGATGTTGAAATTATTCTACTGACCCAACAATTTTTGCGACCCGTTTTAAAAATAAATTAGGTTTTAATACTATTGTTCTTTTGTTATGCTCTGCCATTTTATATCTTAATACTTACTTACTTACTGTCCAGTTTAATGTCCGTGATTCTCCATCAACGACGGTTGGACACAAATGTAAATATACTACATATTTCATTACTATTGTACAGCAGAAGTGTAATCAAAATGCTATTCTTTATTGATACAGTAGTATAAACATCATATCAGTATTAACTTACTACTTTACCTGATACAGCAATTAGTTTGCACTACTATATTGTAGTATGTACACAAATCTATTATTTTTTTTCATGACCAAAACAACTGCACTTCCCAATGAGGTTTATAACGAGAATTAGTTTGTGTAATGCCTCATGTGTGTATGTAAAGACACAGCAATATATCCCTGTATTAGCAATTGCTGGAACTTGTGTACTCTATGTGTACCTAAATAAATAAATAAAATAAAATACTTACGCATCTTCCTCGTTTGAAATACATTTAACGATAGCAAGGACAGTGTGTTTCCTCTCCCATGTTGATTCCTGGACAAGGATTGAATCTAAGGCGTATTCATGCGTTAAGGATCCAACAAGGCAGCTATTACCAACTAATGCTAAATAAATTTTGGTACCATATCCAAAACATATGGAGCTGGCCATGCAAAAGCCAGCATCGTTGACCAAAACAAGCAAAACCATGGAAAAGCTAAATGTAATTTAACTGTTTGTTGAAGAAAACTGACTTTTTAATATTCATATTCACTACATAAGCATTAAAATGTTAAGTCATTCACTGAAATTGACAAACTAACCAAGTTATGAGTATACGTATTACTGTACTAAAGTATACAGCACTGACACATTCTCTGATGCTAATTTCTCGGTAAAAACTAGCGACAGTATGCTGATGTTGGAATAGCAACCCTCATATTATAAAGTACTTTGGTTTACATTTAGGCTATAATACATTGATTATTTCATTTTATTATTATTGTTTCATTATTTATGGCTCATTAAATAAAGTTGTTCCTGATAGGGAGTGTCATCTTAATTGAACCTAAACCACATGTGTAAAACCACCTGTACTAATGAGATGACATCAGCATAAATTATTTTGCCTTGTTTTTAAAATTTCCTGGAATAACAATACAACAAAATAAATTTAACGATTTGTAAGGAAGAGGATATGGCTTTACAGACGATGCCTTCACCAGCATTAAGCAACTGTTGAACTGCAGAGGTCAACTCCATGCTTTCATCACAATCCTGAAAAAAAAAATGGGAGTAAGCTTATAAAAAACATTTTTATTTGAATTATATTTTTGGCAATTATTTTCCGAAATGCATGGACGGACGTCTAGGCCTAATTTTTGATGATATTCCCCGTATAGGCCTTATTTTACAGTCCAAGATAGTTTTTGGAGTTTTTGAATAAAATAATTATTAACACGTTGACATTGACTGTGTACAGGCCACCATAACCTTACATGCACTGTTCAACAAGAA
>NW_022724536.1:0-1061 GCF_011630105.1 Anneissia japonica
ATTCAACAATTTTCAATGGAAATAATTTTCTGGTTCCAACGGAAGAGAATACCTACTTTTTTTTATTAGTTTTAAAATTTCAACATACACTATTCAAAATTATTGTATAATCAGATCGTAACAGCGCATGTACAGCAAGATTCTATCGGTATATAGTGCACTTCGTAGCTGCCGTCACTTCCTACTGGGCGTGCGTTCGTGGGCGTCCAGCTCAATTTATTTAAGCAGGAGCTTGTACCAGAGAACCCTCGACACGCAGTTCCGTGATTGGTGCAATGTCTTTTCCAAAAATACATACCACCACCTTGTATTTCCACATTTACATTATACATGTCTGTTGCTGTCCTCACGTAGACCCATTCTTCTGTCGTAGTACATGCTTCTTGTTGCACAGATCTCTGGAAAATAATATGAACACAGTTGTTAGATTTTACATCATATTTAAAACTAATCATTTGAGTAACTGAGCTATTTAATCATTTAAGTAAATGAGCTTACCTTGAATATTCTTTGATAAGTTTGTGGCAATCTCTGAAATCATAAAATTTTTGAAGAAATTGATTCGGATGTATATACATATAACATAAATACTTGTATAGTAAGCATATATAAATCATCATAAAGTTTTCAAAGGAATTTATTCGGATGGATATATATATATATATATATATATATATATATATAATATTTATATTTCATTTCATATTTCATATTTATTTATTCACACAAATCGGTGAAAGGAAGTCAAAAATAGCTTGCGCTAATCGAAGTTTGACTCCAAATCTCACAATACATAATATTTTTTTAAAATATCAAACATAACAAAATTAAACATTACTTCTTAATTAAAAATTAACCAAAGTTTAATTCCAAATCTTACAATCAGAGCATAATATTTTTTTAAAATATCAAACATAACAGATTTAAGCATTATTTCTTAACCAAAAATAAAAATTACGAAGTAATAAACTGTAAATATGCAGACATCATAAACATTTTTGTAGTAATAAAAATTTGAAATCGTGTAAAAATATTGATCTCGAAGAGGTGCATTTTAAATT
>NW_022724537.1:0-687 GCF_011630105.1 Anneissia japonica
CATAATTTAGGAAGCTTTTTTCATCACCTTTGCTTTCAAAGTAGCCCGTTCATACCAAAACCAACAATTCGGCCTACATCTAATAAAGAGAAAATACGAAGATAAATATCTGATTTATACACGCAGAGTTCTCCTTCACCTCTCATACACATATTTACAGCAGTACAAGGTATTGTATAGCAAGCCAGTTATAATAAATATAATCATTGACCGCAAGAGAAACATAACGATTTAAATAAAATGTCGCCAATGGTGCGTCGCCATTGTTAAAAACGCAGTGAAGTTGGTGTGGTAACATTTTTTACTTTGTCTTGAATATAAAGTAAAATCCTATTACGGCACTAACGTATAAGCATGCAAATATTTCAGTAAGGGGCTTACCCATTATATTAAAAAATGTATTCGAGAAGCAAATTTTACAAATATTCTCAGTTTTTAATTCAGAAGAAAAATTCTAGATTTTCTTGGAAAATTATATTTTATTTTTGGAAGAGGGAAATTGGCCTTCAAGATTGGATTTTATGTAGACTTGGGAGGCCTGCTGAGTCATTGCGACATGTTTCCAAAAACAAATACAGTATAAAATTTAAAATGCCACAACTACGAACTAATTAAAGGCAATGTTCTGTCACATGTTCAATGTGTTATTTTGTCCGTAGTAGTAATAAAGCTTTATTTATTCACGAA
>NW_022724538.1:0-14291 GCF_011630105.1 Anneissia japonica
TTTCCTTAATAGGCTATTCTCGTTTCAAACAATTATTCTCATTAAAGCAAGTAGGCCTACTAGACTTTCAATGATTGTGATAAACATATTGATGGATTTAATATATAAACCATTTTATGCCTCATCCATGTATTCCTTCATGTTTTTCACAACATGTAATGCATTCTCTGTGTCTCCCTCAGTAAGTAATACTCTGGCTTTTATATAAAGAACAAGTGCAATTGGATGCAGATAAACACTCAATATTTTGGTACGTTTAACAAGATGAAACAAAAGCTCATCAGTCGCCCAGGCGTTGACTCCCAAAGATTTCTCTAAGCATAATTCAATGCTAGCAAGCCTAGTATTCCTAGAGTTTTTGGTTTTTTCAAATATACTGAGTATAGATTCACACATCATCTTCAATTCTTTGTAGTCCCCCATTAAATAATAATATTGCACTACAAGGATTTGACCACCTATGCCATAGTCACTGTAGTTGTCAGGAAAAACAATTTTTTTGTCCTAAGCCATAGTAATGCAAAGGAGCATCCCGATACATAACTAAAAGTTCATCATAACCTCGGTTTCGGAAAGGTACCAATAAGTGAGTAAAGGTATCGCCTAAGAATCTATACAAACGTGTCTTGAACATTTCTCCGTACCCTTTTGGCACTAACTCTTTATCTTGCTCTATAATTGATAATATGCTTTTCTCTGGAAGTGTAAGAGCGAGCCCAATATCCTTCAGCCTGTGGCTCTTGAGAGTCTTAAGATAGAGAGAAAAGTCATACCCAGCCCATTGTTCCATTAGTAGATTATGATTTAAACTGTTTTTGGATCGTACAGCACAAAGCATATCTGTAATTACTTCTGTAGTTTCAGGGTCATTCATGAACCTCATGGTGTTCACTCGTCCTACGAAAGTTCTGTAACGTTGCCCATCCAAGCTCCTGCTCTACATTGTCTCTATTGTTTCTACAGGTGTTGAGTGTATCACCTAGACAGTCAAATTTAGAATACCATTCATAATCTTCTTCACTATCAATACTTTTGTCCAATGATCTCCCTCAACTTCTGTCAATTGTTGTCTTACATTGTCGCAACTTTCTCTTGACAGATGACCAAACAAATTGTGTTGATGAATAAAATAATGCGGTCGATGTTTGTGTTGGTAGCAGTCAATGAGCCAATCTAGAACTTTTCTAATTAAATCCATGACACTGTAATCTATGTGTGGAAATGTTTCGAGCAGAATGGTGTTGGTTTTTCTAAATCACTGGATATGATATAGTTTTTCTTGATTAATTTCAGAGCAAACATGCAATTAGCATATGGTTCATACATTTTAGTAATGAGCTCTCGCTCTGCTATGGAAAATGACAATCTCCATTAAATATCGGTTGACAATCTGCCACCTGGGCATCCAACATGAACTACATGACATTCTAGACCTTTGACCTTGTCTAATAACTTTTGTGATGGCCAGTTGTTTAGTCTCCCTCTAGAAAAAAATATTACTAAAAGGAGGCCATGATTGACATTTCAAGCAATACACTGTGTCCATCGTTTCTGTTCTGATGTCCACAAATTCTGCATTCAGCTTTTTTACCATTGAGGTACCTCGTCTCACTTGAGTGTCTAAATTTGGATAAATGCCCTTGATTGAATTAATTTTTCTGAAATCACTGGTTTTCAAATATCCATCATTATAAATTATATTTCTGAAATCCTTATCCAGACAACCCTTGTCATCTACCTTAATCCTCAAATACACCGGCTTATTTGGATATTGCTTGGCCATTACAAAATTACCCCCTTTTTTTGGGGGGGGTGGGGATGTCAACAATACTATTTGAAACATCGGGTTACACAACATGATGTCGTCATCACTGCAGGCTGACAGAGGAAAGCCTTCATACGAACTTCCGACTTGGAGTACTTCCAATAGCATTGTTTTCAATACCACATGCTTAGCAATTTCCTGGTTAATCCTAAGAGTAGATATTCTAGCTAATCTGCAATCCATTTCCTGACGGATCTTTTCATTGGCATATTCATCCATTAGTCGTTCCATATCAATGCCTGCCGTGGTTAGAATTGTTTCGCCTTTTCAGTAGGGTAAGAGTATGCAATATCTATCATGCACGTTAAATCTAAATATGATATAGACACAATGACTCAAAGCACAGTTAAAATGTGTGCTGCTTAATGCATGAATCTATAATAAGGTGATTAGGGAAAATACCTCATAGGCCTATGGACCAACCAACCAATCACAACCCAAATAATAAATCTGCATTTCTGAGCAGATCTCTGAAGTTACTCAGTGGTCATTACATAAACGCTGTGGCTAGAGATACGTACCGTATCGTATCTTCTGATTTCTAACGGTACGGTAAATTGCATCATCCAATAAAATGCCGTCAACGGTGTGACAACATCATTCAAAAATTGCTCGCTGTGATCCTGCTTTCTTGCCGAGTTGTTATACATATGCGACATAGACAACATCCATAATTGAGCAACTCAATTGTGTTCATTTTTGGCGAGTTGCTCAATTATGGATGTTGTCTATGTCACTTTTGTATAACAACTCGGCAGGAAAGCTGGATCACAGCGAGCGATTTTTGAATGATGTCGTCACGTTGGTGGCGGACAAAGGCGTAGATCCCGGGGAGGGGATGGGGATATACCCCCCTAATATTTGACAAAGGGGGATGGTCCATTGTATCATCCCCCAATATTTTGACTATGTATGGGATAAAATGGTACGATGGCCCACAAGGGAGACACTGCAAAGAAAAAGAAATGCTGCAAACAAAAATGAAACGCTGCAAACAAAAAAAAAAAAAAAAACACTAGCAAACAAATAAAGAAACTAAAAAAATGATGCAAACAAAAATAGAAACGATGCAAACAAAAATAGAAACGATGCAAAAAAATGTAAACGATGAAAACAAAAATAGAAAACACCAGCAAACAAAAAATGAAACGCTGCAAACAAAAAAGTAACGCTGCAAACAAAAAATAAAAACACTAGCAAACAAATAAAGAAACGCTGCAAACAAAATAAAAACACTAGCAAACAAATAAAGAAACGCTGCAAGCAAAAAATAAAAACACCAGCAAACAAAAGAAAACGCTGCAAACAAAAAAGGAAATGCTGCAAATAAAAAAATGAAACGCTGCAAACAAAGAAAGGAAACCCTGCAAACAAAATGGAAAAGCCTTTTCATATTAATTGACAACAGACTAAGGTCAGGTTAGATGCGCTGCAGGGCTACATCATAGTCTCAATCCATGTTTTGCTGTAACTGTGGAACAAAAAGTTTAGAATTTGGAAAATTTTGCCATTCTTGTGGTGAATCTTTATGGAGGACTCAACTTCTAATATTAATACACGAAAACACCCAAGTCCAAATGAAAGTCCATCATCAAGTAGGCCTAAGCTTGCTCGTTTCGCATTTGAGGCTTTCAGAGATAGGTAAGAAAAGGAAAGGAGTACTAGATTCACCAAGAAAGCCGTGTCAACGAAAATAGAGAAAAACCTCGAGGTCACCATACAGATCGGTCTTTTTAAGCTTCGTGATGGTGTGCTGAAAAGTGTCAGGGAATCATCTCTTTCCTTGAAAGTAAATCCTTCGATAGAAATGGAGGAGCTCTTAAAAAGGGGGGCCAAAAAAATGATCAAATAAAAAAATGAAATAAGTAAAGCATATACAGTACTGATAATGCGGAATGATAAATGGAAATGGTATCCACAGCAAGCATGAGCTTTAAGAATGAAAACCCTAACAAAAAAAGCCCACAAAAATGTATAACGAATCATATTAAAATAAAAGAAACATAACAGCAGATATTCCAATTACAATCCTGATGAGAGTAACTGTGGTATGGAAATACAACTCCTCTGATTTTAAAAATAAGAATGTTATTATTACATCTTAACATTATTTATGATTTATTACTGTAATTTGCTATTAGAGCAAATAATATAATGGAGAAACACCTCTTCACTTATTATTAAAGCCTGGTTCTCAGGAGAGCCCTAGTACCTGGATCGGGAGCTAACCGTTAGCGCTAACCGTTAGCACCTGTATGAGAACGCCCGATCGGTTAAGCGCTAACCATTAGCAGTATCCGGATACCGCTAACGGTTAAGCAAGCGCTATCGGTTAGCAAGTTGACCGCGTTTCTATCATCAACCAATCACACGTATGCGTTTACAATTTCCAGTTTTATATTGGCCAGTGATTTGATCATTATATTTTTGGTATCCGGATCGGGATTTTCTCTTATGGACGCACGGCAGCTAAAGGTCAGCAGGATCCGGAACTTGCTAACCGTTAGCAGCCGTGTGAGAACATAGCCTAAGGGTTTTTGAGGTGGGCGTTATTTGAGGGAAGAATTCATTTGTTATTTATTTTTTTGGTGTAAAATTAATCTGTATATACTCAAACAAAGGCCTCTTAATTTCATGGTAGGAGCCGGGCTGACGCCGGGCCCCCCTTTGGAAAGTGAACAAAAATGAAAAAAAAAAAAAAAGAAAGAAAGAAAAATAAACTATTGATTGCCCAAAACACCTCAGAGGTATTTCCAGGCAAAAATGTATAGTGGCATGCCTCCCGAAACCCCCTTGGGTAGTGTTGTCTCTTGATCGCCCCTCCCCTTTCGGACATCTCTGGATCCACCCATGAAATTCGCTGTAAATTTGGAGCTACAACACATATTACCATCAAACTGTGCTATTGCGTCCCAACCAGGTTATAAAAAATGCAATTCTACTGGAGTAAAATATTAATAGAATGTGTTGATAATGAGGTTGATTTCATTAGATTTGATTAGTTATTTTGGGTGGGGGCGTTTATTTGAGGGGGAGGTTTATTCAAATTGAGGCTCTGGAGGGGAAGTTTATTCAAGGGAGGCGTTTTTTTAAATTGGGGCATTTATTCAAATAAATTTTAAGGTAATTGTATTTTAAATTATTATTTTATATCAATATATTTTCATTATTTTTTTATTATTGATAACTTGTTATTTATTAAAAAAAAAAATTTATTTAAATCTCACAATAGTAACTTTGTACAGAGTAAACACATCATCAAGTGTTAAATAAATATAAATTGCAATTTTTAATATTATAATGATTATAACTATAAGTTGCTAAATTGAAACAAATAATTAATTAAATCGCATAGAAAATTTGGTATGGAGAAACACATCCAAGTGATAATGAAAGATAAAGACATAGAGTTAAGTAAGTTAAGTAAGATAAAGTATATTGTTTTTACTATTGTTACTAATATTACTTATCATTATAATTTTCGCTGTAGTTGCTATTTTTTGCACTCAGCAGAGTGGGTAGTTCTTTTAGGTGGCTTGCCATATTTTTTTTACTGGTATGAAATGCAAGTTGCATGGTATGTTTTATCACAGTGCACAGGCTTAATCTATTTCTTGTTTGATAATTATAAAATGATTAAATGTATTAAGACAATTATGAAATGAAATAAAGTATTAAATGTAAAACAGGTAGTATAAGTGCATTGTATAGTTAATAACAACTGAATGGCATCCACTATATGGCAAAAAGGAAGAGACCCATAGGCTCTGCCAGCGAGCCGTCCAACAATTATTTAGGACGGACACTTTTACCGTGACGGCTTGGACGGCTTGGCCTAATCAGCTCGGCATAGCCTAATTGGGCCTGGTCTACCTTTAGAAAATTCATTATATTCTTCAAATCTATCGAATATTATATTAGTAATTGTTATTGTCGTGATGGAATAATAGACAATAACTGGATTTGCGTCAGGAGAAACATGTATAGGTGTAATTTTGCCCTACCTGACGTGGAAATGTACCAAATATTCAGTACATTTGAAAACAACTGCGAAAAAAATCGCAAGTTGTTCTCGGGCGGGACTCGAACCAGCCTCGCATCATACCTCTAGACCACCGAGCTTGCGTCTGATGGACAGGGTTCAATTCGAGTCCAGGTAAGCAGCGGGTACTGCAGTGTTGATAGTAATTGTTATTGCAGTGATGGAATAATAGACAATAACTGGATTTGCATCAGGAGAAACATGTGTAGGTGTAATTTTGCCCTACCTGACGAGGAAATGTACATTTCCACGTCAGGTAGGGCAAAATTACACATATACATGTTTGATGCCATTCCAGTGATCTGGAGATCGCGAAGCACGCAAAATATTTTTGTGTTTGTTTGTTTTTAATCCTAATTTCGTTGAAATTGATGAAAACTCCCTAAAATGTGCAATTTATAGAGGAAATTGGCCTACCGTAACAAGAAATGCGCCCAAAGAATTTGAAAATTTTAGGCACTTTTAGAGGATGCATTTGTCAAGGGGTGGGGAAAGATTTTCCAAAGATGGATATTTTCCCATTGTCCCTTGGTGTTTTTAATTCTAATTTCGTTGGAATTGATAAAAACTCCTTAAAATGTGCAATTTTTAGAGGAAATTGGCCCATGTTAACAAGAAATGTGCGCGAAGCGCGCGAAATTTGATGTTTTTAGGCACTTTCAGGGGATGAAAAGGGCATTTATAAAGGGGCGGGCAAGATTTTTCAAAGATAGATATTTCCCCCTTGTCCCCCAGTGGTTACGCCATTGGGCAGCATAGATCAAATGAGTTATGAGAGTTTTTGAAGTGGAGAAGGAGTTGCAGGGTGTTGTGAGTCTGGTCATTATGATATCTTCCTTTTTATTCTTGTCTTTATTTTTCTCTTCTCTTTTTCTTTTTCTTTCCTTTTCTTTTCCTCTTCTTTCTCTTTCCCTCCCACTATCCTCTTTCTTTTCTCTTATTACCCAGCCCGGTACGACGGCTTGGTCAGCCAGGTAAAAACCGTCAGGGGAGGGGCAGTTCCCCCCTCCCGCGCCTGTTACCACACTGACTAACACGCCAATCACCCCCACCCCCAACCAATGAAAAATACTTTTTATTGGATAATGCAATTTACTGTACCTTTAGCAAACGGTACTGTATCTCTAGCCACGGCGTAATATGAATATGACCATGTAAGACATAATTTCCTACGTCAAGACAAATTCAATTAAAAAATATTTATTCCAAATCAACATAACAATGTTATATAGCCCTACTGTAAAGGATGGATGGATTTTGACTAAAAAATAATGACATAAAAAAAAATACCATGAACCTAAAACTATAATAAAAGAAACACCACACCATCACCGCACCGTTTACATGCAATTTAAGGCACAGGGGCCCGCCTATTCATTACTCACAGATGCTCAAGTAATGGGAGTATCTAACTAAAACGATTAAGCAAGCAAAAGAAACCAGAGAACTAGGAAAAAGCAGCCGACAGCAGATGCGTCTTGAGAGCTTTTTTGAACAAAGCAGTAGACTGACACGATCAAATATTCAGGCAGTTTATTCCAAAGGCGGGGAGCTGCAACAGCAAATGATAGATCACCCCATGAACGTGTAGACCTAGGCTCAACAAGCAGAAGTTTGTCAGTACCAGAGCGGAGAGTTCGCGATGGCACGTACCACACAAGCAGTTCACGAAGGTACCCAGGACCTTCATCATTCAGAGTCTTAAATGTAATGAGCAAAATCTTGAAAGTGCTCCTGAAAGAAAAAGTAGCCAATGAAGTTCTTGTAAAATCGGAGTGATGTGCTCAAAATTCTTTGTTCCTGTAATGATCCTAGCAGATGTATTCTGCAACAGTTGAAGGCGATGCATGGATCTCTTAGAAATACCAAAAACGAGAAAGTTCCCAAAGTCAAGATATGAAGTAACGAATGCATGAATCAGTTTTGCTGTTGCTTTCCTAGAGAGGTACTTCCTAATCCTTCTTATATTGTGCAAGTGATATGTTGAGGAGCTAGTAATTTTGGAAAGTGTAATACCCAAATTCTTAATTTGAGGTACCTGATCGATCTGACATTCACCAATGTCGAAGTGGAGGTTTTGGCATTTCTTCCTTTATTGAAGTGGACCGACGATGATGAATTCAATCTTGTCCTCATTTAGTGGCAGAAAGTTTTCGGACATCCAGGTCTTCAACTCAAAAATACAATTTTTGAGAGATTCTACATTTACACCAACTTCCTCGGAAGGTTTAATGGTAAGAAGTTGAACTTTGATACAATTTCTCGAATTGGTAGCATGACATGGAGTTCCCAACACAAACTCTTTGTGGACGACGAGAGAGGTAGGAGGAGGACCAGCTCTAGACCTACCTGTAAATAATGCTTGAGGCGATCCAATAGTAAAGTGTGATCAACGGTATCAAATGCAGCGCTAAGATTCAATAAAATGAGTGCATTGTATCGCCCTTTATTCATCTCTTGGAGAATATCATTAGAGACACGAAGTAGTACAGTCTCAACGCTGTGGTGTGGCTGGTATGCGGACTGAAAAGGATCAAGTAAGTTGTATGCATTAATATGATGAGCGAGACGTCTGGAAACAAGGCGTTCAATCGTCTTTCCAAGGAACTTCAAGTTTGATACTGGTCTGTAATTTTTGAACTCCTCACGATCTAAGCAAGGCTTCTTAATTAGAGGTCTGATATGACAAATCTTCAGAGCATTGGGAAAATTCCCCTCTTCCAGATCTCTATTGACAATTAATGTGATAGATGGTAAAAAAACATGGAGACACCTCTTTAACAGAGTAGTAGGGATAGGATCAAGGTCAGATGATGATTTGCATGGTGAACTGCTAATAATTGATCTAATTTCATCTTCATCAGCAAGCGTTAATTCCGAACGCTGCGAATGTGCTGTCATTCGTTAAATGGACGCTAGTTGTACGATGAGCATTCGTTTCTCATTCGTTGGGCGTTCGTCTTTCACGCAAAAATGTTATTTTTTTGCCAAAAACACTGAGCGTATTTGAGCGTATCGGGACTTAGAAAAAAATGAGAACGCTCGGCATACGTTAGGTCTATTCGCTACTATGTGACAGGAAGAACTGAAAATAGTTTCTTTTGATCACCACTAGAGTCCGCAATCTTAGTCGAATAGTAAGCAACCTTTGCCTCTTCAATCAAAGAGTTAACAACACGCCTTTGCCTACAGTAGTTTTCTCTGTCGATACTACATCGACTACGGATCAAGTTACGTTCAAGCTGACGACGTCTTTTCCGTTCATTTCTCAATTCCTGAGAAAAACCATGGACTACTGGACCGGAGTTTAATCTTCTAAGTCTTAAAAGGAGCATGGTGGTCAATAGCAGACTGAAGAACTTTCTCAGAAGTCTCAACACATCGATCAAGAGTGAGGCTACCATCCTCTATAACTGCCAACCCAGACTTAGTCTCATCGCAAAAATCGGTCATATTTATAGCTTTGATATTACGTCGCTTAATTAAGATTGTTGGAAGAGGAGGTTTCTTGAGGTTTAGCTTGCAAAAAATTGCATAACCATTAAAGTCAGCACGGGTGATAATAAGATCAAGGCAATGACCCGCCGTATGTGTGGGATCAGAAACAAGCTGACACGGACTAAAAGAAGCAAGTATGTCAAGAAAATGAATCGTAACAGGGTTATTCAAATCATCCATATGGATGTTGAAATCACCACAGATAATTAAGTCAGAAGGAGAAAGAAAGACTTCAGTTAACATTAGCTGAAAATCATTGAAATATCAGAGTATGAAGAACCCGGAGGACGATAAATATTAACAATGTGCATGTAATAAAAGCCGGATTTAATTGTTGCATGAATTGCCTCAAATGAGTTGTAATTGGTGGATGACTTCACCACTTTGAAAGTGAAAGATGATCGATGTAGAATTCCAACACCACCTCCTTTTTTCCCTAATCATGGAACGTTGCTAAATGTAAATCCAGTTGGAGTGAGTTCACCAACAGCAATGGCATCACCTTGTTTGATCCACGTTTCAGTGACTTCAACAAGATCAAGCTTATTTGAGGTATAGTAACAAAATCAGCAAATTCATCACTCTTATTTCTAAGAGACCTTGCATTTAAAAGACAAAATTTAACATGAGAGCTGCCTATTGAGCTTTTGACAACATCTTGAGTCAATCTAACTTCAGGAGAAAATAAGCAATTACTAACATTATGGGAAACATGATGTCTAAAAATATGCTTACCGTCTCGACGACCACTTCGTCAGAGACGGTATTATGACCACACTCACTTGTGCAAATCATTGTGTTGTGTGGATTGGTTATTGTTCACTGAATTACAACTAAAAATACAAATACAAATTTTACCATAGTATCCTAGACCAATGCCTGAAGCTTCCAAAATGCAATAAACTTTCTTTTATTATAAGTATTCATACAAATTTAATGTAAAATATTCACAATTATGGTAAAATTGAGGAAAGTATCAGGAAATTTTAATTTATTGTTTAAGAACATTTCAAGTATTTTGTCCATGTTGAATTAGACCAACACTTTACTCTTAACAAGTAGAAAACTTTGGAAAACTCTAATGGTTTACTATTAAAATAATACATCACATTCATCAAACAATACTGATTGGGATGTAACATCCGTAACATAAATTAGATAATTTTCTTCTTTATTATACTGGATTCATCTAAATGTAACAAATGTTCATATCCAAAGCTATGTTTTATTAGGTCTGCAGATGATACAATATTTGTATGCATGTTAATTATCTTAACAAGCGTTACGGATGTTACACATATGTTATGGGCGTTACATTACAGATTATTTAATATCAAGTTCAATTTGTAATTTTGAATGATTACACCTGTATGCTATAAAATGCTTAAAAACCAAACAATATAAATCTACAAAGCTTTTATCCAATATAGAAAGTAAGATATCCTATTTGATTACATGTTTTTTTGTATAAAACAAGGATTATTTAATACAGTATAGCGGAAGCGGCTCTGTTGTGTTGGTAAAAACATTGACTCAATAACAAATTCTCCAAAAATTCAGTCATTGACAAAAATTTAACTACTTTTCATACCCAAGCTAAAGCTTTATTGGGTCATGTGATGGTACAATAAGATTTGATTTTTATGCATTGTAATTATAGTATCTTACAACAGAAGTTACAAAAACGTGTTACAGACATTATTATATTACAAGCTATTTAATATTATTAAGTTCAATTTGAATGATTTTATATTTAAACTAAAAATGTATGAGCCAGGCAGGGTGTATTCCCTATGAATTTCAAAAATGATTTTACTCTGGTTGTACTCAAGCTTAGAGCCTTATTCAAGGACAAAAATAAAGCCTATATACACATCTAAAAAATATTAACAACTCATTTTTCCTTTTTCTTCTCTAAGGCTTTCAATGATTGCTATAAACATGGTGGTTTCATGATATGCAGAATGTTGCATCTTATCCTGGCATTTCTTCATCTGTGTCACAAGATTCAATGCATTGTCTGTGTCCCCCTCATTAAGTAATACCATGGCTTTATTATAAAGAACAAGTATGATTGGATGACAAAGAAGCTCAGATTTACATTCAAAATTTTGATGGAAAATTTTATCAGCTTCCCAGCCACCAAGTATTCTTGGTGTTGCAGACATTGTCTTTTGCTGAGTGATACGTACACTAGCAAGCCTACAGTTTTCCTCTATGAGACAACTATCCAATAGTATTGAGTCACACAACTTCTTTAATTCATCGTGGTTCCTCATTAAGTATTGATATTTTGCTACAAGGACTTGACCACCTATGCCATAGTCACTGCAGTTGTCAGGGAAGGTCATTGTAGCTCCTAAGCCATAGTAATACAAAGAAGTATCATAATACTGAAATAGAGCTTGATCATACATATAACCTTGGTTTTGTGTGCATACCACCAATAAATGAGTATAAATATCACCTACGTATCTATACAAACTTGTCTCCATCATATCCTCATAACCCATTGGCACTATCTCTTCAATATTCTCAACATCTGGCATTATGATTTTTTCTGGAATACTCAGTCTCCAAAGGACCTCTTGCATGCATGTGGTCTTCAGGGATAGTATGGACATTATAAAAATAAAAGTTGTAATCAACAAATCTTGGTATTTCTAATTGTCTTATTTTTTTTTTTTACAAATGTCTTACCTGGAAGTACGTATCAATGTACAATATGATCGGATGAACATAATATTAAATGAGTGCATCGTTGTATGTGTTTCTGTTGTTTGTTCTGAATGATGATGATAACGTTCTTTTCTGTTTGTTTAAAAAATTTGCGCGTGAAGATAACGCGTGTAATTTTGTTCTGTATCTATATTCATTGTTCTGCATGTACATACAACGATGCACTCATGATGTTCATCCGATCATATTGTACATTTATACGTACTTCCTTCCAGGTAAGACATTTGTTTTAGTTTGTTTTCTAAACGTTAATTATTCTTTATTTCATATAAAGAGATTTTGGAAGTCACTTAAGGTCCGATTCGATTTCGAATTATGAAAAGTGTAGGCTGTGGCACCGAGACCTCTGACGATTAGTGCCCAAAATTGTTTACAAAAACGTAATGCAATAATAGCATATTGACTACTATTGTATATTTTACGAGAGGAAAATATGGCGCCACCAAACGTAGGTAAAATTTTGCGATTTAATCACCTTAATGTGGATGTGTGATTAGTAAATTCCATGGCGTATTTTGGGGAAATTTGACACCTGCCTCGCCTGTTTTCCACCCCAAACAAAATCTTATTAATGCACATGGTCCATCTTATGGCCAGCTACAAAATTAGGAAGTGTGTTTTTACCACACACACCATTGAATATGCTATGAACTTTTTGTTTTTTGTTTTGAGGATATTTCCCACACGATTAAAATCGTAACGGTACTGGGTTTAGTCTACAGGAGCTCGTGTTTCGTACAGGTCATTCCATCATAGCACAAGCCTTTAATGGTGAAAGCGTACCTGTCATTAGCCGTAGTAGCCTAGGTCAATATATAACACCAGCTGTATAAAATGTATTATAAGATTGAAAATGTTAATCTTATTATTGTAGTAGTGATACACTATGTACACGGTTTTAGTTATTGTTATTTATTCGTTTTTTAGACTAGCCCTAAAACAAACGAATATGTGAGTGTATAAAACTATGAAAAATATGAAGGGGAAAAAAACCGCAAAATTGTGAAAGAATAAAGGAAGAAAGAAGAATAGGAAAGAGATTTGGAGCGGACCTTAGGTACCCTCTAGGATATATAAATCTCCTTAACCGTTGGTCATAGAGACCTAAGTTTAGCCTCAATTTCTTCGGAACATATGTATCTGTATTTGCACTAATGCAACATTTTTTTCTAAAAGTGACAGGAAATGACATTTTTTTACCTTTGACACAAAGGACCTTATAGCATGTGTATACCTGTATAACCATTGGTCATGGACACCTAGTTTTGGCCTCAAATTGTTCAAAATATGCAAGTTGCTATTTGAACTATTGCAATGTTTTGTCCAAAAAGAGATCAGAAATGACATTTTTGATCATTTCCGTACAGCCAAGCATTGCGCATGAGACGCATTTGTTCTTCGGATTTAGATTTTCAGAATCGAACAGAAGAACTATCCGGACATCTCCGGAATAGAAATTATCATCGAGGACCCATTGAAAATGTTATTTAAAAAAAAGCAAAGGACATACCTCATGCTCAAACACTGACGTACAAACCACGTCAACGATCGACCAGAGTGCCACTGGTCACTACCTATCACCCTAGGTTACCACCACTAAGGGCTATAATTCAGAATTATATGCCCATTCTACAGACCACAGAACGCCTTAGATCTGTTTTCCCGGATACACCCTTCATAGCCTATCGCAGTCCACCTAACCTTCGTGATGTATTAGTACGATCTAAATTCAAGAGGCAAACTAACTCTTGCGACAACCGTAATTTGGGTAGTCATCTTTGTGGTTCATCATGCAAAACATGCTCCTTGCTTGATTTTACACAATCATTCAAGAGCAACAAAACAAACCACATATTTCGGATAAGGCAATCAATTAATTGCCTCACCAAAATGTCATTTATCTCATATATTGTAATATTTGTGGTAAACAATATGTCGGAGAAACAAAAAACACTCTCAGTATGGAAATGACACAACATAGATCAGCTATCAGGACATCTAAGCTTGATCAACCAGTAGCCGAACATTTCAATTTAGCTGGTCATTCAATTTCAAATTTCAGAGTGATTGCAATTGACCATAATGCCAGTTGGAGCGACAAAAATCGCAAAGATAAAGAGACTCACTGGGAACTTTTACTTAAAACAACCACACCATTTGGACTCAATATTAGGAACGTTCTCCCAG
>NW_022724539.1:0-2141 GCF_011630105.1 Anneissia japonica
CCCCCTCCCATATAACATCAGCTTTGGAAAAATAAAGTTTGCCCTTTTAGCGTTCCATATTGGTCTAGTGACGAAAGTGACGTTGTGTGAAAAACAAAAGGGAAAGGAGGGCATTCAAACAACAAAGTTCGCTTGGTCGTCTAGTTCTGTGTGTTGGTCCTTTTACATGTCAAATACGGTAAAACCCAAAGTTTCCGACATGGAAAATTCTCCAAAAAATGACGATCGGGCTGAAATAATTGGAGGTACGTATCTTTTTAATAGCCTAACTATATTATTCAGCCTAGGCCCAAGCTTACCTGACTAAATCTTGGCTACCAATGGCACCACCAGGGAGTTATTCCCCGGCGGGCATATAGGCCTAGGTAGGTAAGGATAAGTAGGAGAGGATAAGGCCTACTCTCTAGGCCACTACTAGGTCTACCCTAGGCTAAGCTAGCTATGGGGTGGGGGGGGGGATAACTTAGCTAGGCCCTAATTAGACCCCTAACTTGGCTAGGCCTGGAGTAATTGTAAGTTATCATACTCATCATATTCATAGATAGGCTAACTAATGAATGTCTTGTGTCTGTTGTTGCACACAGTTTTTTTTTTTATAGCTTTTTCATCATTTTGTTTTGATCCACAACACAATTGTTGCTTCAGCTAGTTTCAGACTGTGCTCGCAATATACATATTGTACAAGGCTTCTTTCAGCAGTTGTGTAAAATGTGACATTTAATTTTAAATTTATTTAAACTATTGAATTGATATAATATATATATCAATTATCAATTATGTATATAACAATTTAATTCTTTATAATAATATATGTATTTTTTACCTACCAATTTTTAATGTTTTCCAGTTTTAATGTTTTTTAATAGCTCTGTAATTTTTTAACGTAAATGTACAGTAATTTGTAAATTCAGCCTTTTGGCTGCTACTGGAAGATCAATAAAGAATAAATTTAAAAAATAAATAATATAACTTAATATTAAACTAGAGCAGTCAATTCATATAGTACATACCGCCACCCTGTGCCTTAATACTGAACAGTAGTCGTTCCATGTATGATGGGGCTATTCCTTTATTTTCTTTTAATTATGTGCTTAGGTTAAACAAATTGAATTTCTGTGACCTTGACATTGTCCTTTCCATTTTTGTCCAAAATTGAATGGTATCTTCCTTCAAATATTTTGTGAACTATTCCTCTAATTTTTATGATGACCCATTCATTAGGTTTTGCATAATGTTACTAACAGACAGACTTACAGCAGTAAATACATAACCGCCTTGGCAGAGGTCATAATGATTCCACATACAGTAATGCATTTTGTTAGGAAATAGATAGGCCTACGGAAATGATGAAGGATAAGCCGTGTGTGTGTGGGACACAGTCAATAGAGCTGCTATGGAAAAGGAAGAATACAAATTTAAAAAAAAAAATGTTCTCCACTACAAAATTACATTTGAATTATAGTGCACTTTTTAACAATCTAAACTGGGTGATAAAAATTTATCAACCCAGACATTTTGTGAACCCAAAGATACTTTCTCATGGTTGAGTAGTAAAAATCCGGACGTTTTGAAAACCAGCCGTTTTGTCACTCAAACTTTTCAAAGCCAAGACTTTTCAAGACATTTTAAAACCAGAAATAAAAAAATATCCAAAATATTTTCTCTCAACAATATGTTTTGCCCACTTCAGACCATAGCAGATCCTTGATTGGTTGCCACTTGTGCCATCTCGGTAAACAAGTTCTAGGTTCGTCACTAAATGACAATTCATTACACCATTTTTCCCACCCCAGTTAAACCTTGTTCGTTGATTTGTTTGCTTTCTTTCTTGGTACTTAGTTTGTACATGCTTGGTTAGGTAGGTTACAGTTTAGGTTCCCCTTGGATTAGGCTATATTTCCTTTTTATGTGCTGTACTGTTGGTAAAAAATTTGATTTGCATTGGATTGCCTTCATTCTTAGTTTTCATGGAGAGCTATTTTACAGTATTTCTTTGAATTTTGATGAATAAATTAAATTTAATTACGCATAAAGACACCTGTTGGTTACTACAGGGTATGTACTATGGCCATTATGGGGGCATTCCACAGTATTTTTTTGTTGCGGACATTACACTTAAGAGAATTTAAAATTCTATATCT
>NW_022724540.1:0-772 GCF_011630105.1 Anneissia japonica
GTTTGAAACTAAATATAAGCATTTTCATCATGGTTTTATTTATTACAAACATATTCTTTCACCTCTATACACATTGAGGCCCTTCTTTTAGGTTAAAATGATCTATCTTAAATTTGTCTTTCTTGAGTTTGGGACTATTACTGTATGTGTTTAAATAACTTAAAAGGATAAAACTAAAAAAGCCCTAAAAAAGTGCGCGCCAAGCGCGCAAAATATTTTTGTGTTTTTAATTCTAATTTGTCAAGGGGTGGGGAAAGATTTTCCAAAGATGGATATTTTCCCCTTGTCCCCCGGTGCTTTTAATTCTAATTTCGTTGGATTTGATCAAAACTCCCTAAAATGTGCAATTTTTAGAGGAAATTGGGCCATGTTAACAAGAAATGCGCGCGAAATTTGAGGGCTTTAGGCACTTTCAGGGGATGAAAGGGAATTTATAAAGGGGTGGGGAAGATTTTTCAAAGATAGATATTTTCCCCTTGTCCCCCAGTGGTTACGCGCCATCGGGCAGTATAGATCAAAGGAGTTATGACAGTTTTTGAAGGGGTGGCAGGGTGTTGCGAGTCTGGTCATTATGATATCTTCCTTTTTACTCTTGTCTTTATTTTTCTCTTCTCTTTTTCTTTCCTTTTATTTTCCTCTTCTTTCTCTTTCCCTCCCTCTCCCCTCTTTCTTTTCTCTTATTACCCAGCCCGGTACGACGGCTATATGTACTGTGCTGAAGTGCTGAAAATGCTTTAATATACTCATGGGAACAGGGACATAGCCATGATTT
>NW_022724541.1:0-505 GCF_011630105.1 Anneissia japonica
TGTGCGTGTGTGTGTGAAAAAAACAATTTTTATTGCAACATGAATATTTCGACCTGTCCGATCCTCAGGTCCTCCTCAGCATATGTTTATATATAATTCCAATTTTGTTTTCAAAGTCATGCGTAGGCCCATGTCTATTTTGGTGTGGTTGCCAATGCTTCTTTGTCTGACCATGGTTTTGGCAGAAACTTCACCCAAAGATTCTAAACGCCGAGGGTTGTGGACTGCTGAAGATTTGTTTGAACCAAGAGTCAAGGTAAGAACAAACACCCTCACTCTCTCACACCAAACCACGTCCCCGAGTGGGTTGCATAAACACACGCAACCAATCATCAATTAATACACTATTTTATGGCGAGGCCAGTGGTGACGCCAGAGGGGGGATATAGCCCCCCCCCCCGGTCGGGAAAGCATAGCCCCCCCCCATTCGGGGTAGACGGTAAGTTTTGTCGGGGAACAAACAAATAAAAAAAAATATTTACAAAGTAATATTCGTTTAGCCACC
>NW_022724542.1:0-965 GCF_011630105.1 Anneissia japonica
CACAACGTTGAGCGCGTCGGCGTCGTAGAACGTGACTCGGCAGGTCGGACACTCGACGCCGTTCGATCTCGTGTCCTTGGCCCTGCTCCTTCTTCTCGAAGACACGAGGTGTGGAAGAGGTGAACGCCGTTCCAGTCCGGCTCCTCGTCACGATCGACGGCTGCTTCGACGAGTTCGCGAGCTGTCGGAGCGCTTTTGCCATCGCCATGGCGCTGCTGATGGCGGCGCAGGGAATTGCTTCCAACGAACGGCATCCGAATTCGTACATGCAGATCGCGCACGTTCCTCTCTGAAACCTGACCACTTCCTCCGCGTACTCGGCACCTCCTGTCTCGTCGTACTCCATGGTTATCCTCAATCCTTCGGAGGGTATATCCAGCAGGGGGGATTCGTTCGTGGGAACCGCGTACGCGTCCTTCTCGTCGACTTCCACCACCTCCATGGAAGGATCAGTGAGTTCGTACTTCCTCTTCGCGAAAAGCCTAGATGTGTATAATGGAGTTGAAGAATTTGAACACGTCGGCGAATATCGAGACAACCGCTCTCCTTCGTTCGTCTTCTTCCGGCAGTCTGCACACCTTGTCCACCTGTCCGAAGCAGTATCTGAACGCGGCTTCCTGTCCGACCTTCGACAGCTTGAAATTAGATTTAGTGAAGTTGACCACGTTGTTCATCGCGTGTCAGACGGCCGTGCGATCGAACGTCGCTTCCGGATCCATCACGTCGTCGACGATCTCCTTGATACCTTCGAACGCGTCCAACCTGTGAACCCGGATGTCGGTCGGGTTCATCAGCACCAGAGACGAAGAGGAGGGACATCGATCGTCGTCGTCATCGTCGTCGTCGTCGCGACCACCGTTTCGGCGTCGCGTCAAGCACCTGACGGGCACGCTGTAAGCAACCGTCGACGAACTTCCGCACGCCGCTTTACCGTCCTTGCCCTCATCTTCCTCGTCGTCATCGTC
>NW_022724543.1:0-2437 GCF_011630105.1 Anneissia japonica
ATTACCGATAGACTGGAGGCAGATTCTGATGACATGAATGGTGGTATGGGATACCGGTTCTCTGTTGGAACATCTCGATGAGCTGCTCCAAACCCTTGTGCCGCCATACACAGCTCTGAGAACAATCCTAAGATAAAAAATAAGAGTTACAATAATTAGTCAGTATTATAGAATTAACAAAGGAATATAATGTAAGATTTAAAAATCATAACTTTTTTTTTCTTACTTGAGTTGGTGTCTGGGCACTTTTGGCATGGACTTCCCCAGCCTTGCCCAATCAGACAGCAGCAGTCTGCTAATGTCATGTTGGTGGGTATCGCATCAAAACAAAATAAACCAGTTGAATTGCTTTTCTGATTGATGTAACATTCACCTGTAATATATACAATTACAAATAAATTTCATAAGATTTATCATAATGAAGATTATAAAATGATGATGATAACCATGATGATAAGAAGTAAATTAGATATATAAAGGTGAAGCCAATGACGACTTTGAAAATAAAATATTTCAGAAATGATTTTCAACTACTTGAAAATGGAAACAAAAACATTTCAAAAAATATTGTGGGACCAACCTTCTACTTGTAAAATATCAACCTTATAATAATCTCTGATAAAGTCCAGGGCTGCAGTTGATGTCTCTAATGTGGATGAACCTTCAGTCTCATCTGGTGAGGTATTGCTTGAGCTCTCTGCCAACTTCTGAGCAACTGCTTTTCCTTCATATGTTGGATTTTGGAGTCTTCCTGCACACATTGCTGAGTACCTACCTGAATTTAGATCAACTGTTGATTAGAATTGCAATATATTTACTACAAATATAAAAGTAGAATTCTGAAGACAACCATCTCATTACCTTGTGAATATATTTCGCATGACTGGCATTCATCTCCCCAAGCTCTAGCATCTTGCTGACAACAGCATTCGGTGTGGCTGAATTCACCTGGCATTGCTTCTGAGCATGCCCAGTAGTCTGCCTTCACCTGCCTCACACTTTTGAAACAGGGACCAATGACAACAACTGTATGATTACAAACATGTCAATTTAACAATTTGTTTTTAGTAAAGTCTGCTTTTTTACTTTACATTCATTTAAAACATCGTCACCAAGGATATAATCTTAATTTTAGCAATATTTTAGTATACAATATAGCACTTTCGTTTATTAAATAGATTGACAAACCTTGTGATGAATCACTCTGAATAGAAACAATACTGTCTTCAATTACCTCAACATCTATAGGTGATCCACATAAAAAGTGGTACGTATCTGAACAGAAACAACATGAAAACAAATTACTACTAATAGGCCTAATGGCTTTTATTTCACGTGTTTTAATAACGACATGTGATTAAATGAAAATGTATCAATACTGCATTGACGATAAGGTCGCACTATTTGATTTAGCTATAAAAGAATGAATACATTTAGCCTATAGGCCTATATTTTAGGTAGGCTAGGACTCGACGAAAGGTGTTCAAATCACAAATTCGAACTATTAACTTTCCGAATTTAAAAGTGATAAATAAGGCTAAATATAGAAACTTTGATTTTAGGCCCAGCTAGCTTCCATTTTCGCCACTCGCGCCGTGATGATAAAGACACAATTGAGGACATGGGCTGTTACGTCACCCTTCTACCCTCGGTTAATGTTAATCATCGATTTAAATTAAGGTAATTTCGTCACAAATATTGTAAGCTGTTTTATCAAAACTTGAAGCTATATTACGTCATGACAAACCTTCTCTCATTGGTTGAATCTTAATCGATTTAGCAAACTTGTGACGAATATATGACAATCACAAACTAATTCCCATTGGTCGAATGTTTATTTTAACAAACCTTGGGGCAATTAAGCCACCACAAACTTTCTCTCATTGTTAAATTTTAAATCCATAAGATTTTGGGTGATTATGTCATGACCAACCAAAATAGTTTAATGTCTTAATCGATTTAACAAAGCTTGGGGCGATTACGGCATAGCACACCTTCTCTCATTGGCTGAATGTTTTATCGGTTTTTACTTCCTTGTTACTTGTAGCAAAGATACTAGAAATACAAGATAGAGTTCTCGCATTGCAAAAATGAGGCGGAAGTCGTGCCCAACGTAGGCGGCGCCCTTCTTTTTAACCATGCAAGTTTCCTATACTTCGTGCCCAACGTACAGGGCGCCCTTCTCGTGCCTAACGTACAAGGCGCCCTTCCTTTTCCACTAATGGAGGAAAACTTTTTCACTAAGAGTGCGTCCGGCCATGCGATTCTGCGCTGTATTGTTGTTTTATTCTTTACTGATTCTTGATTATGCTTTAATTGTTTTGTATATTATTTAGATAATAGCAACGATTTCTACAGCCACCAAGGAGGTATGTATTCACCGATGTCACTGTCTGGGTGTCTATTCCAGTTTGTTTTTATATCTAGTATCTTTGTT
>NW_022724544.1:0-1253 GCF_011630105.1 Anneissia japonica
TATTACTCCTAACTAACTCATATGGTGAAAAATCCTTTGTCTATATTTATCCTTAACGGCGTTAAAATTTCCCCTTAGCGGCAGTATTTTCGCCTTAAAGTATTATTTCTAACCCTTTCCCTTTACATGCATAGGAACTAAAAATTAAACAATTTAGCCTCCCCCTCCCCCTTAAACACTCCATAGATTTCCATGATGAAAAAAGTAAGTCTTCAATGATAAAAAGTGAATCGTTGATTATGAAAAGTGAACTCTCAATGATGAAAAAAGTGAATCGTCGATGATAAAAAGTGAATTGTCGAGAATGAATAAAGTAAATCGTCGATGATAAAAATTGAATCGTCGATTATGAAAAGTGAACTGTCAATGATGAAAAAAGTGAATCGTCGATGATTAAAAAAGTGAATCGTCGATGATGAACAGAGTGAATCGTTGATAAAAATCAGTGAATCGTCGATGATGAAACAAGTGAATCGTCAATGATGAAACAAGTAAATTGTTGATTATGAAACAAGTGAATCGTCGATGATGAAACAGGTGAATCGTCGATGAATCGCTGATTTTAATTAAAGGGTTGCATTTTTTTCGCACAAGCAACAAGGTCTGACCATGATCTGCTGACGACAGGGGCTAGGGCCACGAACTAACCTAGGCCTAGTGACACCAGAATGTGTATGTTTGTTTATTTTTTATGTTTTTTTGCTTGTTAATTTGTTTGCTTTTCTCTTTATTCATATTGTTTATTTGTGCATTATTATTTGTCTATATATATTTGTATATTTGTTTTAATTTATTCATTTGTTTATCTGTTTGCATGTTATTTATGTATTTATTATAATTGACATCAAATAACATTCATATTTTGTATTACTGTATATATCGTACAATACTCAATCTCCTTTTCATTCACATTGCGGTCGTCTAACGTTAGTCATTTTAATCTATGTCAGTGTGACCAGTGATGTAAATCAAGCCAAGGGCTGATGGGATTATGCTGAATTCCCCCCTCCCGCTGCCTAATGAAAGCAATACTAATGTCATATAGCCGTTGGAAGCATTTTGCAAGTGGTCCGGCCATTAGTCGGGGGGGGGGTACTCAACAATTTTGGTTGTAAAAAGACCTGCTACTCTTATCTACGGATACAGGATTTTAAAATTAAAATTAGTGGGGTCTGAGAGCATCTACTCCAGACCAACGATGGTTGTTGAACAACATTTTTTGCAACTCTGAATGCCCAGAAATAGATGCTGAC
>NW_022724545.1:0-3374 GCF_011630105.1 Anneissia japonica
TTCACCAATTTCAGGTAAATTATTAAAAAGGATTTCATAGTTGTTGTGCATTAAATGTGCAGTTTCAGAGATGAAGTTGCTCATATTTCAAAGGTCATTCATGTAAAATGTTTGTTAGTACTAAAGGTAATCAATGTAAGGAAGGGGTTTGCCTTCCGTTTTGGTGGTGGCCAGCAAGCAAGGACCATGCATGAGATGGAGCTGATGGAGAGGTTGGTTGTTGTTGTTGGTAGTGGTTGTGGGGGTGCCAGGTGGGTCTGTTTTCCAAGGAGTCACTATCACCTAAACACATTTTGTCATGATGGCGACCCCAGGATCAAAACACCATGTCTGCAATCGATCTATTATAAAGTACACAGGGTCTAGCAGTAGTGCTAACAACAGTGAGTGGTCCCAAGTTGGATGATTGGAGGAGTCACGCTGGAGATCTATGTATAATCATGGAGGTATTATTGAGAAGGAGATCACTCGGCAACAGAACCTTTGACTCGACAAACCAATGTGTTCCCCGCCTTTGGATCGCGCGCGGGCGTATTACTCTATAATTCACATTTTTTTTCGTTAGCAACAACTTGACAACGACATGCGTTTATACGCTCCAGCACAGCTGTTGTGCGATAAAGCGTTTGATTTTAACCCATTAAATATCTTTATAATGAACAATGTTCTACTGATTGGATTTTTTGGACTTTTAGTATGTTGTTATGTGTATATTTGAGGAACAGATTCCACAAAATATTTCTGTTAAAATTACTTCTGTGTTCATTATAATTTTGTCTAAAGATCGATTGGTTTGACTATAAAGCTAACTAGGGCAGCGTAAAACTTAAAATTACTCCGATTCTGGATTGAATTTTCGGTTAGTTAACCCTCGTTAACCCTAAGATGACTTAGTTTATTATAATCCTCCATTATTCCTTAATTAATATCTGTTAAAATTAGAATTATCGAGTTTTATCCAATTTATGGAAATTCAAGTTGCAATATACCATACTTTTAAAGCTGATGTAAATGTTTCATTAAATTCGAAACTCTTAAAAAAAAAAAATATTATTATGTTTGGTATTTCTTGGAAGATCAATGAATTGGCTTCAAGATGGAAACGATTGCGCAACCATAATGATTGACTGTAAGTAGTGCGCATTGAGAAAATAACATGCTCTCCATTTTGCCGTGTTCAATTTTTTGGTAATCTAAGCCTGCTGAGCATTTGGTGGAACACATTAGACTTCAAAGGCATCGCGCAAACATTCTTCATGCGCTGCGGCAGCTTTGTTCTTGGCATCATAGCTGTGCGTGTGCGTAGCTTTTTCGAGTGATCTTCTCAATAATACCTCCATGGTATAATTATATGATCTTAATAAATGAACAATAAACACATCAGTACTGAAGCAGGTAGAAGCCCATGTCTGACTTTGGTGCCATTTTCATGCAAAATGAGGCACTTGAATATAATCCCACCCAATAATTTGAAGATTTGAATAATAAATTGTTTTGTAATGAAATACATTGTTTTCCAAGGCCTAAGATCCTTTGAAGACTGTATAGGCTAGTAAGGCCTGCGTGGAGGATATGTTCCCCACGCAGGCTTGGCCTAGAAATCCGGCAAAAACTTGGCCTAGAAATCCGTCCACGCATTTCAGAAAAAAAGGGCCAATTTCAGTGCAGATTTTGCTGAAAATTATGCTTTGAACAAAATCTTAATAATATAAGCAATGCAATTATGCAGCAATCATAATTCCGTGCACCTATTTCCGTGCACCTAGTTTTTGCGCACAAATTTTAGCAGATTTTTTAGATATCCTCTGCACAATTAAAAAACTTCAGTATGGTACAGCTTGAAATACATCGTAAATCAGACGCATTGACTTAATTTACGGCTGAACAAGTAATTAGCTTTTTCACAGATATTTTCCACACGTGACAATCAGCGCATGTCTGGTCTTGGCCCATTGTGCTCGACCGCAGCGTACGCCCAGTGTTTACATTTGATTTGGTATGTAGGACGTCGGTCAATGAATAATTTAGGATAATATTTTTATTTTATTCATAGAAAAATGTTTTTATTTTTTAACATTAGAAACTGTCTATGTGTTTTTTACAATAAGAAAATTGAAGTCACAAGAATAATTTGATACCATATCGTAACTTGTTGATTCAATGAATATTTTAGGATAATATTTTTATTTTATTCATAGAAAAATGTTTTTATTTTTTAACATTAGAAACTGTCTATGTGTTTTTTACAATAAGAAAATTGAAGTCACAAGAATAATTTGATACCATATCGTAACTTGTTGATTCAATGAATAATTTAGGATAATATTTTTATTTTATTCATAGAAAAATGTTTTTATTTTTTAACATTAGAAACTGTCTTTGTGGTTTTACAATAAGAAAATTGAAGTCACAAGAATAATTTGATACCATATTGTAACATGTTGATTCCGTCTATGTTGATTCCCAATTAAAAACGTTAAACAGTTCACTTGAAATTCAGGAGCCTTGATAAAACCATGGAGGAAAGATTCTAGTTTTGTCATGTATAACAAAAAGTACAGCTATTATTGTTACATGATAAAATGAGTGAAATAATGAAGTGCTGTAAAATATATAGATTGTTGCAGATTGAATGTAGTACTCCCCAGAGCGTGGACAGATTTGCACATTGAGTGCCATAAATTCATTAATCAGAACTGAAGTGCTTTATTTGAGAAGTCTCTATATTATTAGGTTGTGTTGAAATGTATCCTGTAAAGCTAGATGTAAATTGAAACGGGCAGTACCACACCTGATATTTCTAATGTTCATTATAAAAAGAGCCAAGTTAGCTAGAAGAGAGCGGCTTTGCTTGAGCACAAAATTTGTGGTAGTTTGCTGTGCTAGACTGCGTAGAATTTTACAAGTTTCTTGTCGCTTTTTCAATTGCTTACAATCACTGTTCTTATTATGTTTCAGTTTGAGGACTGAAAACATTTACAATAACATACCGTCTTTCAAATAAGACATTGAAGTCGTTGGCCCGCGTACGACCCATGTGCATGTTTGAAGAATGCAGTATAATAACTACTATAAATACATACCTTACCTTACCTATCCTTTTTTGGGCCTGGTGTCCCTTAAGGCTGCAAGATGTTCTCTCAACTCAGTTATATTTCTGGCCATCGGTTTTGCTTCATTCCAATATCTCCATCCCAGCATATTTCTCTCCTTCTCGACTGTTCGACTGTTTTCTAGGGCGTCCTACTTTTCGTTTTCCCTCAGGTTTCCATGACATTGCAGTCATGCAGTGACTTTCAGGATCCATCCTTAACACATGGCCGATCCACTTCCATCTTCTGGCTTTTACTTCCTCACTAATTTTTGTTTACTTT
>NW_022724546.1:0-1446 GCF_011630105.1 Anneissia japonica
TATAATCAGTGGCGGTGCTGCATAATACAGTGAGAGTAGAATATTTATAAGTAAAGCTTATAATAAACTGACCAATGAGAAATTTGTCAGTGTTCAAATAGCTATGTTTCAATTCCCATTTATTTTAAAATGTAATGCTTCGCGGTTGTTCACTCCCTTTATATAGTAGATTGCATGTTAGCAATCGTTTCACTGAAGATGGCAAAGGATTTGCCGAAACATATCTGTTGTATACGGATTTTTGATAATAAATTTCAGTATTGAGTTTGAAAATTATTGGGGTATTCTTATATATAATATAAATCATCAAAGGTACATATACAGTGTTTAATAAGGACATGATGGAACATCGTAGGCTACCCTGTAGCTTTCCAACGAATAAAGTCCTATAAAAGTCATTGTGTAATAAAATGTCTCCGACAGGATTCGAACCAGCGACCTTTCGCTGACAAATAAGCACGAAGGCTTCATGGTTGAACAGATTCAAATAACCGTCGGGAACATTGTATTACACAATGGTGCACCTCAAGAGGGCTTTTGGCCAGATAAATTATCTGGAGAAAGGGGTAGAAATAAATACTGTTGTATATGATATTGAAGGAAGTTAGCCGTTAACACTGCTGAATAAATATAAATCATTAAATGTACATATACAGTGTTTAATAAGGACATGATGGAACATCGTAGGCTACCCTGTAGCTTTTCAACAATTAAAGTCCTATAAAATTCATTGTGTATATATAATTATATATTCAGCGACGGACTAGCCAGTTCTTTGCAAGATAAACTACGTAAACGTAAACTTTTATGCTGTAGAAAAAAATACTCGTTTGGTTAAAATGTCATAAAATAATACTATAGTAACATTTTTTTAAGGCAAGCAAAATGTTAAAACTTACTTCTTTTCCAATGAAATCGCGTAAGCTTTGAGAAACATTTAAATCTAAAATGAAATTGCCATTAACCGGTTGTAAAGTTTTAGGTAATGTAGTTAGGTGCTGAGACTTGCTATATGATGGATTTCCACTTAACGTTGATGGAGAGGTTTCAGTCCGCATTGATGTTGACGTCACAGAAAACGTAGAAAATAATGATTCTGATGTTCCATTTGATAAATATTTTAGCGGCGATTGTGGATATAAATGTCCATGAGAAAAGCTAAAACTAGCCTTTGTGATTACTTTGCGAAATTCAAGCTGCACATCTACCAAGTAGAACAATAGCAAACATACGACACATGCCGATACGAATATTAATTTCACCTGAGAATGATATAGATAATATCCATTTCAATGCAAATATACTCGAGATTTCCAACAACATAGTTAAGGCGGCTGTAAAAGTGGTGCTAGCCATAGTTAGGACTTAAATAATAGCAAAAATACGACACATGCCGATACGAATATTAATTTCACCTGAGAATGATATAGATAATATTCATTTCAA
>NW_022724547.1:0-531 GCF_011630105.1 Anneissia japonica
TCATTATTAACAACAACAACAACAACATTATTATTATTATCATCATTATTAACAACAACAACAACAACATTATTATTATTATCATCATTATTAACAACAACAACAACAACAACAACAACAACAACAACAACAACAACAACAGCAACAGCAGCAGCAGCAGCAGCAGCAGCAGCAGCAGCAGCAGCAGCAGCAGCAACAATAATAATAATAATAATAATAATAACAACAACAATAATAACAACAACAATAATAATAATAATAATAATAATAACAACAATAATAATAATAATAAATCATCACCCATAACAATGATGAAGAGCAATCATCCAATCCGTCCTTGCAATTAAGACTTATAAGGAAATGCATGCAATGCATTTACCACTTTTCGGATGGGAGTACATTAGAGTAAATATAGTATTCTACAGAAACATTATGCACTATAACAAGTACCATGTTTTCCCATTTATTTTTTTATTTTTTAGTCATATGTTTTGTTATTTTTCCCCTATTTATCATTTTATTACAAAAAAA
>NW_022724548.1:0-511 GCF_011630105.1 Anneissia japonica
CTAAATCAATATTAAAATTACTCTAATTATCATTAATTATAACTTTTTGTAAAAATATCAAAATAATGATTATATTGTTATTGTCGTTAAAACTAAGTCATCTTGTTTATTGTGACTTAGTAAGCCATTTTAGTACTTCTGATGATGTCAATCTTCAATTTTGTACTCAAGTTGTCAAGTTTTTTTTTAACCTAAATTAGATCAAGTTCCTCTCCAAGTAACAAAAATAATTATAAAAGTTGTAATGAAGCCGTGTTAGTCTAAACAATATACACAGATTATAAAAGGCAGCAATCTGAGACTAACTTTGATGTAATTTATTCAACACAAGCTTTCGCTGGCAGTCAATGCCAGCTTCATCAGGTGTAAATTACATCAAAGTTAGTCTCAGAGTGCTGCCTTTTATAATCTGTGTAAAAATAATTATGTAGTTAATAATCAGCAAATAAATACCAAAAACCGACAACGAACTTTGCTTTGCTTCCAGTACTCACAAGAATTTAGGATGTGA
>NW_022724549.1:0-1156 GCF_011630105.1 Anneissia japonica
TTCGGTCAACTATCTGTCGGCCAACAAACGTCCGTCGGCAAACTGGCATTCGGCGAAATGTCCTAGTACCGTCCATGCCTACTGTGTTACCGTATGTTTACTAATAAAGTATCCACATGGGATTTGGTTATCAGGAAATGTGTCGTGGTGTATTTTTTTAGGACTTTTGTACAGTAGTTAGGTACTTAAATAACACATGACCCATCATGCACCGCCACCGGATTTACCCTTTTCGCCATTTTTAACTGCCAGATCATAACATAGTGTCTATGCCCAAGAGGGCAAAAACAATTCTATGTGATGCTATAAACATCTGGTTTGAAGTCAATCATCACTTATAGGTAGTGTGGTATAACTATTACGAATATTAATACTATATTTATTTGTAATGTATTTAAAATAAAAGGCTTCTGAAACAAAACATATATTAAGGGAAATTCTCTAAAATATCTGTCACAAACTGTATGACACTCGCCGAGATGGTATGATACAGATAAACTCTAAATCGGCTTGCGGTAATTCTATAAATTCCTTTATTTTCACTTTTGGGATCATGTTTTGTGGTTTTCAGCAGCTTTGTTCTCTTATTAGAATTCCTCTAATTAAAGACCAGAACTAAAAGTGGTCTTGAATATGACTATTTAGAGGGAAATTAAGAAACAATAAGATCGTTTTATTTCAAGTGCTTCACAATGGATTTACTTTTACTGTATGCTGTTATTGATTTTTAATAAACCATTTCTGGCTAGCTATTCACACACAAGTCCTGCGCTCGTTCTGATGCCTAAATCTCCATTACAATATTACCAACAACATGGTCCTACCTAAACTATCGGTATAGGCCTATGCAATAGAGCACTGTATACAAAAACATCATATTATGTTGTCATTATTTTGATGTATACATATCATAACTTCCTTAACTTCCTCGGTGCTCTTGTCATTTGGGACGATGGATGTAAGGAAAAGATCAGAAGACGTATGGCAATGGCAAGATCTGCTATGAACAAAATAGCAATCACCTGGACTGACCGAGAGGTTACCAAAGCAACAAAAACACGACTTGTTCAAGCATTGGCTTTACCCAGCGCGATATGCTTGTGAAACATGGACACTCACAAAAGAAAATCCCAAAGGAGTTACTGCTTTTAAGTTA
>NW_022724550.1:0-1298 GCF_011630105.1 Anneissia japonica
GTATAATTTGATGTTTTCCTATCCTTGATAAAATCTTTTGAGAAATAGATAATTTTATTAAATTTATTATAGTATTGTGTAGACTGGGTTCCAGTCCCTAATCTTTCTCTTAATCAGTTGAAATGCTTAAGAATAAATCGAATTTGGCACAAATGGCGTTCCATATTACTTATTTGCATGGCGTTCCATAGTATACTTTTTAATTCTCATCAAAAAAGTTTCTCAACATAAACTGACGCTGGTGGCGCTTTCCGAAATGCGCTAATACTACGAAAAACTTATCCATAAATTAGAGACTTGTGGCAAGTCCAAGTATTGTGCTGTACTTTAGTGTAAAGTAAACTTGGTTTCCATTCCAAACTGGGTAGTTAAAACAGGTAAACAAGTACAGTATTTGTCTTAGTAAAGTTTAGTGTAATTGTATCCGCAACTGAAGAAGAAAAAAATAGCTGATAGTAGTTGTTTTGGTGCTTGATGTTACTATACTAAATACTATACAGTATTTATTTAATTCACTCAATAAAACTGAGTTATCATCAATTGGAAAATCTGTCAGTTAATTTACCAGTGTTGATGAAAATTTTGAAGAAAAAAGTCAGTGATTAAAAAAAATATGTAGGATGTTGCTGTACATACAAGAGAGATGTCATGTGAATGTGAATTGAGGTTTAATGAAATTGGGATACACATGGAAGAGACATTATTCTGAATGTGTGTGTGTTTTTTTTTTTTTTTTTAAATATGTTTAAATGCATGCATCAATTTTGAGATCACACTTGATGTTAAAAGAGAGGGAGATCATGTGATTTTTACGGGGAATTTTCTTATCATTTTTTATATCGTCTGCAAGTCAAGACTTGGTTTATGCACAAGTGCAGATGCTTTATTTCTAGGTTTTTATAAAACGTTACCACTTTTCATTTACATCAGTTGTTTACATCAACAGTAATGTATCATAGAAAATAAAACTACATCTCAGCCCCACCATTTGGCGCGGAAGTGGTAACATTTGGGGAACTACAAATAGTTTCTCTAGATGCCGGATAGGACACTCAGTCTTATATAGTAAAATTCATCATCATCGATCTAATTCATATCATTGATCGAGTTCCTAGTCCACATATCAAGCACCCTGAGCATCTTACATTAGATGGATGTGCGCTATATAAAACTACATTATTATTATTATTATTATTATTATTATTATTATTATTATTATTATTATTATTATTAATTAATTAATCACTGTTATCTCCCCTATTAAAACTTATCTTTAAAGTATTTACTTTACTTTATTT
>NW_022724551.1:0-605 GCF_011630105.1 Anneissia japonica
CGTAAAATAGAGACACGGTGACGAGCAATAACGACAACCACGTCACCAACGAAGGTATCCATATGAATACAGGTATCCTGCCGAGAAACTGAAGGTTGAACTCGGACATGGCTTTTCCGAGCGCTTGCGCCGGTGCCAAAGTGAGACCGGACTGCGTCCTGGCGAACGCTTCGACCGGCGGGACCGAGAGGATCGGGTCTATCGTGTATATCCGATGGTATTGCTCGCACTCGTCTTCTTGGTACACGAGGCTGTTTCGCAGCCACGCGAAAAAGGATCGGGATCTGGGTACGGGCTCGCAATGCTCGGGGAGATGGGATCTGCGCATCATCTCGGCACGATTCTCGGCCACCTTCTCCCGATAGATCAGTAACCAATTCCATGGAATGCTCACTACGAATAAAAGAAAAAATATATCCAAAACAATACCCCTGTCCACCAACATGTTACGTCGCATGCACTCGCGATGACGACGACGACAACGAAGAGTCACATATACAAATAGAGTCATCTTTTTTGTTTTTGTTTTGTTTGTTTTTTTTTTGTTTTTTTTTTTATTCAACACTGACAGAAATATGATCGGTAAGATTGCAGTCGCAGAAATC
>NW_022724552.1:0-733 GCF_011630105.1 Anneissia japonica
GAAGGCATATCGTCGTACCATTCGTAGGAATATGTGAAATAACACATCGAACCTTCGGTTGCAACTGCAATGCTTTTGTTTCCCTCACTCCCGTCGTTGTAATATTCGAAGGTACGATTCTTTAGTCGACCGAACGTTGGATTTTCGATTATTATTTCTTCGTCCTTTATTATTCCTTCGCCCTCGATGACACCGTAAAATCGAACGTCCTGGCTGTTTCCTATCGTGAATCGATGAAATCCCTTCGCCAGAAAACCACGCATCAGGAAGTAACCTTCGGAAATCTCGTCCCACTCGTGCATCCTATGGCCTACTTTTTTTTTGCAATTTTTCTTTTCATCGACGATTGCACCGGATGCATTCGACTGAACACTATATCTTATTCGTTGAAAATCTTCTATAATATATGCCACCGCTTCCACCCCTTTACGGACCATCTCCTTACACTCGTTTCATATATTAGCTGCGGTTTCTGAGAAATGTGTTTGTGTTCAAATAAAGTTTTTAAAAAATAACTTAATATCATCGCAACATGCGAACAGGCGCAAATGCATTTTTTATTTTAAAATTGAAATAAACGAAGATTGACACATAATTTGTTTGTTTTTCTTTTCTTTTATTTCGTCTAATCAACACTCAACCCACATAATCAATAATAATGAAAGTTTCTGTGAACCGAATAACGTACATCGTACTTAATGTCGAAACCTAAGACGGAATGACATAATATTCG
>NW_022724553.1:0-1507 GCF_011630105.1 Anneissia japonica
ACATCTATCAAGCACAATAATCATTGGTAATGAAATTGGTGTTTGCCATCTACCGTTCTTTTAAAGGCCTAATGTGTGTGTGTTTTTTTCTTTTCTTTTTTTTTAAATTTTTACTGTAATTTGGTAATTTAGAAACAAATGATTAATGACACTTCGTTTCTCATACTAAAATGTTATCGTTGAAGTTTTTCATCTCAATAGTGTTATTATAAAATAATATAAATAAACTCCATCCAGTGGTGGCGCCAGAGGGGGGCTGGGGGCTATAGCCCCCCCCTCCCCCCGGTCGGGGAAGACGATAAGTTTTGTCGGGGAACAAACAAATAAAAAAAATATAAAAATTTACTTGTAATATTCGTTTAGCCACCATATTGTTTGTGTTAACTTTTCATCAAAACAACAACAACAATAACAATAACAATAATAATAATAATAATAATAATAATAATAATAATAATAATAATAATAATAATAATTCAATGAGACTAATTAAAAATAATTGGCGTTCTGTTATGACAAATGCTTATTTATAAATAGCCTCATGATGGTTGGAATACATTGTGATATGTGAAGCGACCTCGACCATGACAGCGTGGTTGACAGATTTCATGCAAAATTTCCAAAATATAGAATTTCACTTTCAAGAATGAGAATTTGAAAATTAGTTAGATGGTTACATTGCATACTCTTTGTTTCTTGCTTTATTCAAAATGTTTTGGTTTTGGAAGCTGATTTCAACATTAGAAAGCATAGCCTAGGCCTACATGAAGCCATACTATAGTAACTCGATGCCTATAAAAAAAGTAATAAAAATTCGCCATAATTCGTCAAATATCCGGGGCCCTAGGCGGCCCCTGGCCCCCGGCCAAGGGAGACTCGATTCGCTCCACTAACCCCCCCCCGCCGGGGCCTTTAGCCCCTCCGTCGGGCAGGTCCTGGCGCCACCACTGACTCCATCTCAACTCTAATTATGACCATAGTCCATAGGGCCAATCCCCCTCCCCCGCTCAAAACGAGAGAGGGGGAGAGGGGGGAGAAAGGGGGTAGAAAAGAAAATATAGGACAAAGAAAAGAAAGCAAATTTTCGGTTTAATTTTCATGTACACTAGCCGTGTCCATGTTCAAGTATTTCTAAATAGTCCACCAGAAATACGGATTTGAAGCACCGAAGTTGGACATAATTGCAACAAAACGTTTTTTTATGAATATGTATAGTTAAATTTTATATCTACAACATACAAAAAGTTTACCAAAATGTACCCACGGGAAAGGTGATTTTTATAGCAAAGAAAACTGAACTATTTCACTGGGCTTATACGCCCTGCCTAGGATGTGTGTGCTGTGCCTTGGTTACGAAGCGCTTTAATTTGATTTGCCGCTGACGTTTTTGATTGGTTAATATACCTTCAACAGTCTGCGCGTACTCATTTACGCAACACATGTACGTACGTACGCAAGTACGCAAGTTCGTACGTACGTCACGTCCCAGAATGTAAACACGGAAATT
>NW_022724554.1:0-501 GCF_011630105.1 Anneissia japonica
ATATAGATATTATAAAATACTATTACTGTAGATTCTCGAACTGTTAAACAACGCCTCTGCAGAACAGTTATTTTCAGAATTTACACATTGAGCTTAGTAAGGCTAAAGGCAAAATAGAGATTGAAACATATGAGTGTTCTTTTTTGCTTACCATAATAGGGAAGAGACTTTTGTTCATCGACAATAAGAATCTGCCTGTACTTTGAGTCAGAGACGGCAGAGCGACGCAGTTTGTTGGTATTACAAATCGTAACTTTTGGAAATTCAAGCTCAGATTTGGTTATAACTTCTAACTATGTGATAAAATAGAATAATAGGCCTACTAATAAACCAATGAATATCTGCAAAAAAGCACACTTTTACAAAGCATTTATTCTTTCAGTTTTACGCAGCCAAAATAAAAACAATTTACGAAACATTTGCAAAAAATTAACAAAGATTGAGGCAACCATCAATAAATAAATAATATCATTAATATTAATAATACACACACACCTACAC
>NW_022724555.1:0-995 GCF_011630105.1 Anneissia japonica
ATTTTTAATTGATCTCTAACTAATAGACTTGCTGTCCTGTTAGTTTGCCGTGTTAGAAGATAGAATTAGTATTTTGTTTGAGGATTAGCTGTCGTTAGAGGACATAAGAGGCAAACATAAGCTTCAGTTGAGAGATGCTGTAGCATCGCCGTGATGTGAAGGATACTTGGTTTTAGTCTTCTCAATGCCTGACTGCCAAGTATCTGGCTCATTTTTTTAGACACAATCCTACTTACAGTTAGAATTGAAGCACCTCATTTGATGTAATTGAATATTGTAATGAGACATAGAAGCCAACTTTCTTTGAGTGGCTGAGTATCACCTGAAATCTGTACATAGCAGTTTTACCTTTAAATTTACACATTGAAACACACCTGATTTTAGCACATGATCAGTCCACCTTTATCTGAATATGAACATTTTACACTCATAACATTTGTATAATGTTTACAACAGTTCTCATCAACATATAGTTGCTTTTTTTTTTTTAAATACCTACTGTAAATTATATGTTACTAATCGGCTATTACTGTATGTTGCATCTGTGTAGTCATAAGACATTTTTTTCTTTACAATGCTGTTTTATTCTAAATCCTTCATTGCCAATTGTCTGTTTCATCTTGATTAGCATTATAAAAATACTTTTTAAATAGTGCAACTTATTCTATTAAAGTACAAAGAGATTTGTTTGATGGATTTTATTAACTCAATGAAGCAAATAACTCCTTTTTACATCTAAGTTCATAAGGTCATATCCCAACCTTGTGTTATTGAATGTCAGTTGGACCTGGATTGAGCCTTGCTTCTAATTAAATGGATTCTATTCCTCAAGTGTTAATTTATTATGATTTATTGTAATTTATTATTTCACCAGCTAATAAAAAAAATGTACAGAAGAGTATAAATGAATGTGATATTCATCTAGTCTTTGTTCACGAATATAAATTATTAGGAAAAGGATACAGTATTACAATAGTTTTCTTTCTTTACCTAGG
>NW_022724556.1:0-646 GCF_011630105.1 Anneissia japonica
CTTGACGCTTCGATTGAGTTGCTTCAGTCGTCTTCAGAAGAATAACATTCAGTGAATAAGAGCATAGCGGATAATGTAGAATAACAATAATGACGAAGGTGGATGTATTTTTGTCAATCCATTCACGTACAAGAGTAATAAAGTTGGAGGTTAATTGCTGAAGCATTTAATTATAATAGTTTAATGTATATAGTTTACTAATAGGCATGCTGACTGAATTACAAAAAAAAAAAAAAAAAAACACCAATATACCACTTTCGGTGTTTACAGCCTGGCTGATTTCCCAAGAATATCACATGCACTGAAAATCAGTCTGACTGATTATCTTTTTTTTTTTTTTTTTTGCGCCAAAATATGAAAGGTACATGGATAAAAATATGGCATAGTTATACTGATAGGAATAGTAAAAAAAAACTCGGTTTGTCCACTGAACGATCACTGACAGCAAATAATACAGAAAAACGCATTTTTCAGGAGATGTGCAATCGATTCGCCTGTCTTGATATTAATTCCAGGCAACGTCGTTGTAACAACTATTTGTCGAGTAATTATTCCATTTCTTTAAAAAATGCATAACGTTAGAGTACTATGCAAAAGTGTTTTTTTATTTCTGCTTCATATAGTATATTTAACGTCTTTTCACAGA
>NW_022724557.1:0-14306 GCF_011630105.1 Anneissia japonica
GTAGGTCTACTTGATATGCGTTTATTATTAGTTTTTACTTTTTGTTTTGTCAGGGTCAAATTGAGACAAGGTTCGCTTCTATTCTTGATCCTAATTAATTAATTTTAATGTTGTCCACTTTATTTATCATTTGATTATTTGATTAATTAATTGAATAAATGTTAATTGAATTGAATTGATTAGTCGGGGGAAATAAATTATTACACATAAGAATATCTGGCTCTTTACTGAGAACATTCATTCCTAATAACATTGGAGCATTTTGCTCTCTTACTACTACTATTCCACAACCTGTAATAAGTTGACTGCCAATTACTACATCAGATACAAAATACCCAATATATGGTATTGGAGACCCATTTGCAGAACTTATTTTTAGAAACGATTGATTCTCTAACATTACACTACTAAAATTATCATTAAACAAATCTTCTGTAATGGTACTAATTTGCGACCCAGTGTCAATAATAGCCTTAACTGATTTTCCAGTTCCTGGGAATGTAACAAAAACACTGGGCAATTTCCGATTAATTTCTCATTCTTAATAAATGAGCCTTCCCTTCTACTACCACTCAACTGCTGGCCGTACAGACAAGGGTACTTAGTTTCCCGATATCTGGAGGCCTTTTATCCCTATATTGTCACCATGGACATTTCTACTAGAACCATACTGTCTATAGCTGTTGCCACCAGGGACATTCCTACTTGGTCCATTAAATGCCTGCCCATAGTTCGTACTCATCGATTCCATTCTTCGTAGTCTATCAGAGATGTTTTTTATTTCACTCAACATTTGAGAGTCGTCCTTAGCAGATCTTCCAGCACGGTTGTTTTCTTCCATATCCAATTCAATGGCAAAGTCTCGCAGCTCAAAGAAAGTCATACTGGGAGTGCAGCGCAGTTCCCTCCTGATTTTTCTCTTAAGAGAAGAATCTTTTAGTCCTTCCTCAAACTGTTCTTTTATTATTAATTCCGGTGATCTTCTCAAGCTGCCTAAGAAGACTGGATGCAAAGCCAGTCACACTTTGATCTCCATTCTGTTTGCAGACTGTGACCTCCTGCATTAGGTGCCTAATGTTATTCGTTCTTTAAATGCACCATTTAGCACCTGAAGGAATTCTTTCGGACACTCTGTTGAAGCCTCCGGGCGGTGTCGCATCTCTAGTTTGGCAGCACCCTCTAGGTGTGACTTAATAAATTGAACAGCTCGCACACCAGAAAGTCTTCTGAGTTTGATAGAATGTAGTACATCATCAGCAAACACACGAACTGGGTAACTAGAGTACTCACCACTGAACTTCTCTACATTCTCCGATGGCATGATTATTGTTACTTTGTCGTTTGCGGTCGGAGTGGTTGGGGTTGTTATTAAAAATATCTCATCATCATCGCCGTCCTCATTCAAAATCGGTGGTGGTTGCTGTTTTTTCTTCCCTTTTTTCGACATGGTGGCGGTGTTGCTTATTGACGCACCGTCCTTTTACAGATCTATTGCGTATCCCACTTCTGACACCAACTGTAGTGGTCCTGGCTGACACAAAATAAATTGCAGCAGACACATACAAATTTGGGGATGCGTTGCAATATTTTATTAGCAACTTGCAATCAATCACAGTAAAGAAAAAGGACGGTGGCCAAATCCACCTGCAATAAACAAATGAAAACTTTCTATTAACATCAATAACAATCAAGCAAAATAGCGCCCTCATCATCATGAATAACATTATCCATCCTAGTACATCAAACATAACAAAACTCAAATTGTCCCTACCCTATAGGGTTAGCATAATGAGCCTAAACGAACATTCATTCTTTTATAGAGTAGGCCTAGTATGTGCAGCCTGTTAGGGTTCTACACAAAAAACAATCAATTCACATTTTCGTAGACTACGTGGGAACAATTAAATCATTACTACTCAATTGAGTTATAGCATAATTACAGTACTACCGTTACAATCCCTTCAAGTGCTCAACATCCTATTTGCGTAGCATAAGCCTATTCTATTTGCGCAGCATAAGCCTATTCTATTAGTATAAATTGTGTAATCATGCACAACCATTCATATCATATAATTTATAAAACAACTATAAGTATAACGGGAGTCACTAAATATCACAAACAAGATGGCAAATTTACTTAGTGATACAGTGATACGGTAGTATCTACAACACTATCATTATGAATAGATGTATAAATGTAGCATATCAAAACTAGGTCAGTCAACGACCGAGCGCCTTCATTCATTGTGGTGAAATGTAATACTGTACTGTACTGTACTATCTTTAAGACAGTGTGGGAAGAACATTGTCATCTAGCCTAGCCCTCTAGCAACGTAACCATTTGCCTTAAATATCACACGTAAATGTACAGCAACCATTATGATATCTCATCTAATATTTGCTACATAACATAATTAATATAATATCATCATCTCAGAATAAAACTTCAACTTACACATGAAAAATAAATGAATCTTGAAGATCGGTCCAACGAATTATGTTGACAGTACCAATTTTTGTGACCAACTGAGATACCGCAGGAAAATATTGCCGCAAGCAACTAAGAATGTTACCCAATTTATACAGCAAAACCCTTACACCCCCCCCCCCAGTTTTAAACGTTATATATATATTTTTCTCAATTTTTTTTAAAACAAAACTCTATTCCTCACACAACGCCTCCAACTTCTGCAACCGTCGACTCTTTCGGACACCACTTGTTGACGGAATGTCTTCCTCATCAATATTGTCTGTCACTTGGGTAATCTCATCACTAAACTTCTTTACAACCTCCGATGGCATGATTATTGTTACTTTGTCGTTTGCGGTCTGCGTGGTGGGGGTTGTTGGTACGAACATCTCATCATCATCGCCGTTTTCATTCAACATCGGTGGTAGTTGCTGTTTTTTCTTCCCTTTTTTCGACATGGTGGCGGTGTTGCTTATTGACACACGGTCCTTTTAATGTTCTATTGCGTATCCCACTTCTGACACCAAATGTAGTGGTCCTGGCTGACACAATATAAATTGCAGCAGAGACATACAAATTTGGGGATCCGTTGCAATATTTTATTAGCAACTCGCAATCAATCACAGTAAAGAAAAAGGATGGTGGCCAAATCCACCTGCAATAAACAAATGAAAACTTTTTATTAACATCACTATAACAGTTAAGCAAAATAGCGCCCTCATCGTCATGAATATCTTTATCCATCCTAGTACATCACACATAACAAAACTCAAATTGTCCCTACCCTATAGGGTTAGCATAATGAGCCTGTTGTGTAATGTGTAGGGTTAACTGTTGTGATTTTGGTCAACGATGAGGGCGCCAGTGCAAACAAACGCAAACTAAATATACATCAATGCAGTCAGTATCGCTTTTATTAATCTGCAAACTCTGTTTAGTCTGGTGACTAAAGAAATACAAATATAACAATCAATAACAATGATTCGCTTAACCATGAACAACAACAATGATAAAAATGGCATCAATATTGTTGACTGATAATCGTCTCAATATCATACAGTACAATCGTAATCAACGATAATGATTTAACCTAAATGTTAAACTATAATTCAATGGCGAGACACAAGTAACAGTACATGACTAAATCGTCATCCGTAAATGCTAATATTAGAAACACAGTACATGAGTTCACAGTAAACGTTCAAATCTTACATGAATTATGGCGCAACAAACTCGTGATCAACAACCCTTCAATTCAATCAATGATCTCATATTCTCGCTCCTATAAGTTGACTGTAAAGCAAGTATCAGAATACATAATGTTAATAACTTTATTACTACAACAATGATTACTTTATTTACTACTGAGTTTACATATCAAAGATTATAATCGCCAAATTAATCATGAAACATAGTGAATAGTGGGAATTATATGGGCGCAGCCATATTGTTTTGACACGTGACCTAATTGTTATAACCTTTCTACATCGTTTGACCTCGTAAGAAACTTGAGATACAGTATAAGAAACTTGAGAATACAACGTGGTTCCACTGAACCTGGTCAGCCAGAGCTCAGTCTAACTTTCAAACTCAAATAATTATCTTGAATTATCATTAAAGATTCTAAAGTTTACCGATAAATGATATTGAAAGATTAATTAAACTAACAGAAATAACAAATACATAAAAACATACCAAGTACGCAACTTTCTACCAACATAACTGTGAGCAGCAGCGAAGAAGGATACCTTCTCTTCGAACTTCATACTGCTACTGGCGCGCTTAACAAAGACAATGTGTAGCGCCGCCAACGTTAATGTACTACTTATCTAAGTTCGTTTACAGAGCCTATACGAACATTAATTCTTTTATACAGTTTTATGTGCAGACTGTTAGGGTTCTACACACAGAACAATCAATTTACATTTTCTTAGACTACGTGGGAACAATTAAATCATTTTTATTAAGTTATAGCATAATTACAGTACTACCGTTAAAATCCATTCAAGTACTCATACATCCTATTTGCGCAGCATAAACCTATTTTACTTGCGCAGCATAAGCATATTCTATTAGTATAAATTGTGTAATCATGCACAACCATTCATATCATAATTTAATATTTATAATTTAACAACTATAAGTATAACAGGAGTCACTAAATATCACAAACAAGATGGCATAGTTACATTGTGATACAGTGATACGGTATCTACAACACTAGCATTATGAATAGATGCATAAATGTAGCATATCAAAACTAGGTCAGTCAACGACCGAGCGCCTTCATTCATTGAGGTGAAATGTAATACTGTATTGTACTGTACTATCTTTAAGACAGTGTGGGAAGCACATTTTCATCTAGCCTAGCCCTATAGCAACGTAACAATAAATATCACACGTAAATGTACAGCAACCATTATGATATCTCATCTTATATTTGCTCATAACATAATTAATATAATCATCATCTCAGAATAAAACTTCAACTTACAAATGAAAAATAAATGAATCTTGAAGATCGGTCCAACGAATTATGTTGACAGTACCAATTTTTGTGACCCACTGAGATACCGCTGGAAAATATTGCCGCAAGCAACTAAGAATGTTACCCAATTTATACAGCAAAACCCTTACACCCCCCCCCCCCAGTTTTAAACGTAGGGCGTCCCCACACTACAAAATATAATGAAATTTTCGTAATATAATCTATAGCAAAATAATCAATAATGTGCTAACAGTTACAGTTAATGGTGGAACCTTATTTCGATTACCTTACACTGTCATTAATGGGTTTCTCTATATATTTTTAAATTAGTATATAGTATATATATATATTTTTCTCAATTTATTTTTAAACAAAACTCTATTCCTCACACAACGCCTCAAACTTCTGCAACCGTCGACTCTTTCGGACACCACTTGTAGACGGAATGTCTTCCTCATCACTATTGTCTGTCACTTGGGCAATCTCATCACTGAACTTCTTTACAATCTCCGATGGCATGATTATTTTTACTTTGTCGTTTGCGGTCTGCGTGGTAGGGGTTGTTGGTACGAACATCTCATCATCATCGCCGTCCTCATTCAAAATCGGTGGTGGTTGCTGTTTTTTCTTCCCTTTTTTTATTGATGCACCGTCCTTTTACTGTTCTATTGCGTGCATCAATATAACAATCAAGCAAAATAGAACCTCATCGTCATGAATAACTTTATCCATCCCAGTACATCACACATAACAAAACTCAAATTTTCTCTACCCTATGGGGTTAGAAGAAGGAGCCTAAACGAACATTCATTCTTTTATACAGTATTATGCTCAGCCTGTTAGGTTTCTACACACAAAACAATCAATTTACATTTTTATAGACTACGTGGGAACAAATCATTACTACTCAATTGAGTTATAGTACAGTAGGCCTACTACAGTTACAATCCCTTCAAGTACTGAACACCCTATTTGCGCAGCGTATAATAAGCCTATTCTATTTGTATAAATTGTGTAATCGTGCACAACCATTCATATAATATAATGATTATGCAAAGGTAACCTTACCTGCAGTATAATCGTGATTATACAAGTCCTCTTGAGGTGAGAATCAATTCGCGTTTCCCCAGCTGCTTGGCGGCTCACCAGTTTTCAAAACTAAAAATACCCAACTCCTGCCTCCTGTGACCTTTGACCTCCTTTCAAAGTACTATCTGGGTTGGACTGAAATATCATTCGATCCACCCGTATGATAATTTCCAGGGTGGGGCATGTTATTAATATGAATTCAAGCTACAAAATTCAACTGTAATATACCATATACGCATGTAACATAACACTCAGAAATATCACTGAAATCCCAAACTGTTCTAAACGGTAACAACTCAAAATATTTATTAATTATTTATTGATTTTATATATAAAACTGTAGTGAAAATAGAACCAAAACATCAAACGTTGTAACTTGGCTAACCTGCCAAAAAAAACAAAAAAAAAACATACAACTTCGATCATATAAGACCAAATCGAAACACCAATATATCCCAAAAAACCTGGGGAGAATCATGAAAACTGGGAACAACCATCATATCAGATGAGTGGGTGGGAATTGATTCTCACCTCAAGAGGACTAGTATAATCACGACTATACTGCAGGTAAGTGTACATTTGCATAATCATTAATTATACTGCGTCCTCTCTCGGTTTCGAATCAATTCGCCATTTTGAAGCTGACTTCAATAAGGTTTCACCTAACATTGAACTTGCTGATGGTCTGCGATAAAATTTATTAAAAGTCGATTGAGATGACCATCCAGCAGCCTCCATAATATATCGCATCATTACCCCCAGCCTCTGCGAATGAGCTTTAAACTGTTGTGTATCCACCCCTGCTTGACTTAACATATCACAAATCCATCTACCAACAGTAGATGAAACTACCTTCTTGTGCGGTTTTAAATAACTCACTAACAGTTGAGTCTCAGTTCCTCGGATGACCCTAGTACATTCTAAATACCTTGTCACCGCAGTAACTGGGCACAGACGTTTATCCTCAAACGCTTCTATCACGACCAACCTTATGTTATAATTGGGCCTACTCTGCTTAGCCAGTTTAGACGGTATAAGTTTGAAAGAATTTCTGAAATATTAAGACGTGAAATATCTAAATGCACTTATGTTGACACTCTACCTACTGTAACTAAACTGAGCAATAAAACCATCTTTAGCGTTAACATTTTCAATGAGAGAGATTCCCAATTTGGTAGACTTAAAAGAAAAGACAGTACCGGTTCTATTTCCCATGTAACTAAATATTTAGGCTTGGGGGGGGGGGGTCCGATTAAACAACATACATCAGCATTTTGACCAATCGCACACATATTAATCGGATCATGATAACGTGAGATGGCAGACCTGTATACACTAATAGTTCTGTTGCCCCGACCTTGCTTTTCACACTCAACTAAAATAAAACTCAAAGGTGCTGAAACCGGAGAAACATTCCGTTGATGACACCAGCCACTCCACTTATTAAAGGCGGACTGGTATTGTCTGTTGGTGGCTCCTCTACAGCTCTCGACCATGACATCTGCAACTTCTCGTGAACACCCCTTACTCGCATAATGTTGCCTGAGACAAGCCAGACCGCTGAATGTAGTGTCCCGGTTAGCGATTCGAATAACGAATCGAATGTGTCTGTGTTAATATCTTCCGTCCTAGAGGTAGTAATTGTGGCTGTGCTATGGCCATTTGAACGGACATTGGGTACCCAAGTTGATTCGTCCATGTTGGAGCGACAACCAGAGCTTCTCATTTGTCCACCTTCAACTTCCTTAGCACTTGTGCCAAGAGACAAAACGGTGGAAACACATAACTTTGTTCTTTCGTCCATGCAATCAAGAATGCATTGATTGCTATAGCCCCTGGGTCCACCAGGTGGTAGTTGATGGTTTATCCGGGATGCAAACAAATCCACTGTGGGATGAAACTCCAATTTCGTGCAAATTAGAGAGAATATCATTGGGTCTAGCATCCATTCAAATCTGTCACAAAAACCCTGGACGGAAAGTCCGCTATCTGATTGTCTTTCCAAGGTACATTATGTGTTGTGAGCACGATCTTCCTGTCCATGCACCATTTCCACATTTGGAGAGCAAGTCTGGACAGGCGGTCTACGTGGGTACCCCCCTTTTGTGCTTGATATAAGCATTATATGAGAGTTCTGCAAGTTCTTTGCAAAGGTCTTCAGAGCTAGGAACGAGGCTAACAATTCCAGGTGGTTTATATGATTCAAGCTATCCTCTACGGTTCACCTTTCCCCCGTCTTGTCCCCTTTGCAATGGGCCCTCCCCCCCACAACCTTGCAGGGATCCATCCGTCGTGATAATTAACTGGAGGTGAGGTGACAGAATTGGTTTCCCATTCCACTGATGTAGACAATGAGCCCACCATTTCAACTCTTGGGTACTTTTTTCGGACAGTACACTGCGCTCTGATATGAAGGATTTACCCGAATTTCCTGAATTAAAGACGTCTGTAGTGCCCTGTAAAACACTGGTGCGTGCACTACATCTTCTGCTGTGGCAGTCTTTTTTCCAAGAAGACTTGCCGGTGATTTTTCCAAAAGGACAACGCTTGTAATTTTTTTTTACTTTGTCCTCTGGAAGACTTAATTCTATTGTTTGAGAGTTGACTATGTGGCCTAGGAATCTGATTTTTTGTGTTGGAATCAGCTGCGACTTTTCCCAATTTACCAACAAGCCTAGTTCCTGAAATAAACCCAACACAAGTTGTTTTTGATTTTGACATTCCTGCGCTGAATGACTTATTAGAAGAAGATCGTCGAGGTACAAGACAATTTTAATAATAATAATAATAAGAATAACAATAATAATAATAATAATAATAATAATAATAATAATAATAATAATAATAATAATAATAATAATAATAATAATAATAATAATAATAATAATAATACCGTATTTATATAGCGCCTAACAGATCACAGATCCCTCTAGGCGCTTTACATTTCTTAATTTAATTTATGGTAAAAAGAAACTATCCCCCGCGGGATACCAACACGGTATTTCAGAAGGTTTCGGGGCCAGGAATTTCAAGATCGACCTTAACTATGTTCACTTAACTACAATATGGTAAAAACTATCCCCCGCCGGACACCAACCCGGTATTTCTGAGTCAAAGTTTCGGGGCCGGGATTTCAAGATAGGGCACTTAAATAATAATAACAATATAATAATCACAATAATAACAAATTTAATTAAGAAACAGGTGTGCTTTCAGTTGTGACTTGAATATACTGACTGATGGAGAACATTTAATATGGATCGGGAAATTATTCCAGACTGCCGGTGCTGCCGTAGCAAAAGATCTTCTTCCATACGCAGTGGATGTTTTAGGTACTGACAGTAGGTAGTTATCAGCTGACCTCAGCGAACGCGAAGGGATGTATTCTGAAATTAACTCACGGATGTAACCTGGAGCAATTCCATTCAATGCCTTGTAAGTCACCAACAAGATTTTAAATGTGATGCGCTTACACACAGGCAGCCACTGAAGATCTTTTAACACCGGTGTTATGCTGTGTCGCTTTTTTGTCAGAGACGATCCTTGCTGCGGTATTTTGAACTTGCTGCAGTTTGGCAATCTCGCAGTCAGGTAAACCGTATAAAAGGCTGTTGCAGGAGTCGAGGCGAGTGCTGACAAATGCGTGAATGAGCTTTTCGGCGGATGCTCTGTCGAGGTACTTGAGCACTTGACCTATTTTTCTGAGGGCAAAGTTAGCAGCCTTACAGATACTGTTAATATGAGATGACATACTGAGCTTGTCGTCTATTGTAATACCGAGATTGCGTGCTGATGAAACTGTATGAACAAGATCTGATCCGACTTGAATGTGATCGATTTTCATAGTGCGACGCAAGAACCTGGACCTTATGTGAAGAATTCCAGTTTTATTAACGTTCAGTTTCATTTTTTTTTAATGACCATCCATTTCTTGACATCTTGTATACAGGATTCAAGTTGTGTAATTGTGCAAGATGTGTTAGACGGGTTTAAAACCATATAGAGTTGCGTGTCGTCGGCATATACCATCAACTCAATTCCATCATGGGCATCAATAATATCTTCAAGTGGTGATGTATACAAATTAAAACACAGAGGGCCCAGTACTGACCCCTGTGGTACACCATCACTTACGGGATATGAATTTGATTCAGAGTTGTTAATGGTGACAGATTGAGTGTGGTTTAACATAAAAGATTGAAACCATTTGAGAACGGTACCGTCAACTGCATATCGATTTGCAAGCCTTTGCAATAGTATCTTATGGTTTATAGTGTCAAATGCTGTGGTTATATCAAGCAGCACAAGTACTGCTTCGCTGTGCACATCCTACCGCACGAAGTAGATCATTTGTGACACGTATCAGAGCGGTCTCAGTTGAATGATGTTTACGGTAGGCTTATTGTCTCTTACTGTGCATGTTATTTGACACGAGATGGTCTGTCAGTTGATCAACAACACATCTCTCGAGAACCTTTGAGATAAAGGATAAGTTGGAAATCGGACGATAGTTCTTTAAGCTCTTCAGGTCTAGAGAAGATTTCTTTATAAGTGGCATTAAACGTGCTTCTTTTAAGGTGTTCGGAACTATACCAGATGAGAGTGATTTATTGATGATGTCACAGATGGTTGGAAGGAGTTCATTGATGCATTCTTTCAGAAGCCAAGAGGGTATGGGGTCCAAAGGACAAGAGGTCAATTTTGAGGTCATAATTATCTTTCGTAGATTATCTTGCGACACGTTGGAGAATGCTCTGAATGGGAATACGTTTCGAGCATTTGTTTATATCTGTTGCATTCAACATGATATATTTGTTTATGCCCCTCTAAGCCAGACGAAACCCACTTTCTTTCACAACGGCGTTTAATCCGCTTTTGGTTACGTAAATCCTCATTATACCAAGGTGCGTTAGGTCTTAATGTTATCAACCTGGTAACTATTGGTGCATGTCGATCCAAGAGCTGAGAATGAACGTTGTTGTATTGAGCTACGAAGGTTTCAATACCTGAAGCAGGAGTCGCTATTAGCTCTGATTTCATAATATCACTATTGAAACACCCGATGTCAATTTGGCGACTTTTGCGAAAGGTGATCTTATGTCTGACTGAGTCTGGATGTGATATATTTAAATGACATACAATTGGGAAATGGTCAGAAGGTTTCAATTTTCAAAGACCTCCTACTCAGGTAGGCCGCTACCAGCATTAGTAATTTCGTAGAGTCTGGGGGCCGTTCTCAACCCGAACGATACTATTTGGAATTTGAACAGTTGCCTTTCCTAATGAAATCTCAGGAACTTTCTGTGCTTCTTGTGGATGGGGACCATGGAGTAGGCATCCTTTAAATCTATAGAAATCATCATGTCTATAGAAATCATTATGTCCCCTTGTTGCACGAAGTTGATTGTTTATGGAGGAAGTGTATACGCACCCTTACTGTGGCGGCTGTAAATTGTTTGTTTTTTTTTATAGATAATTCCTTAGTTAACTTCTTGCTGAGTTTATTTGGTGGTTTTTCTGTTATCGTCTGTGATTGTGGAGTTTTTGTTCGGTATTTTGAATGATCTGAAGTGGTAAATTTTCCTCTGATGACCTAGGAAAACCGTAGGCCTGACTGTGCTATTTTATTGTCTAAGTGGTGGACGGGTAGAAGGCCGCACGGACACAGTGGTTGACCTATAATGCCGCAACATAACAACAAAGGGAATTGCTGCATGCAAATTATTGTATTGTGTATGCGTTCTATTCGGATAACCACTACTACATAAGAAACGCATACTTCGTCCTTCGTTCTCCATTTAACATCTGATCAGTGTGTGCTTGGCAAAGCCGGTTCGTCGCTGAAAAGACGGACCCCAGTGGTCCGATTATTATAATAGCTGTAGGCCCATTTGGAATAAGCCTAGAGGATGCCGAGCTGGAAAACATAAACGCAGAAGCATCCCTACCATCATCCGGCAGAGATCTGATCTAGTAGGTGGTAAGTTGATCTCAAAAGATAAACCTCGGATTACCGGAGTAAACAACGCTAACTTAATAGACATCACCCCTTGCAAATACGATGTAATGTCTGTGTGGATGACCAATGTTAGGTCAATTATGAACAAATTTGACGAATTTACTACTAGGATTAATATATCTCGCCCAGGCATAGTAGCCATTACCGAGACGCACCTTAAGCCACACATTGCTGATAATTTACTTACTTTAAGTTGATATAGCTTTGTCCGTAAGGATAGGCTTAAAAGAAACCAAGGCGGTGTTTTAATTTACATCAATGAGAACATTCCGTATAAAGTTTGGTCCGAATTTATTCATAATGATTTCGAAACTATATGGATTACTATCCACCCAAAAAGGTTACCACGCAAAAATTCCTAACATCACGATCGGCGTGGTTTATCACCCCCTGACCAAAATGATTGGAATATGTCATGCCATATTACTAGTTGTTTGGATTTCATTTGCAGCCGTCACCCTGATACAGTTTTCCTGGTGGCTGGTGATTTCAATAGGATGAAGGACACCCAACTTATAAAATATCCACTCAATCAGATAGTTTCGAAGTTTACTCGTGAAACCGGTATCCTGGACTTGATATGTATTTCTCCGGCTTTGGGTGATTTGTACAAGGAACCGTCAATTGAATCGCCTGTTGGTAGATCTGATCATTATGTGGTTATTTGTAAATCTGTTGCCGAATCACATAAACAGGCTGTCATTTTTAAGAGTTTTAAGAAGAGACTTATTAATCCGACTACTGTTGAATGTTTCACTACCGAACTTTTAAACTTCAGATGGCAAGATGTTTATTTTGCTAGAAAATGTGTTTTTCAGTTTAATATTTTTAATGATTTCTTATAATCTTCTATAGACAAACATTTCCCTTTTATTAACGTTACGAGATGTCCTGCGGATAAGCCGTGGATTACTAAGTATTTTAAGAAAACGATTGCCCAGCGACAAAGTGCATTTAAATCGGGCAGAATGGGCGAATTTAAAAAGTTGCGCAATAAGGTTAACCGCTTATCTAAGTCGCTTAGGTCTAAACATTACAGGAACACTTTAAGTAGATTATTGAATTCCGAGCCACGAGCTTGGTGGACTAGTATTAGGCAGTTTTTAAATCTTCATCAATCTAAGAACCACCCCCTTAAGGTTATGGCCGACGAATTACCTGAGGGAAACGATATGCTTCTTGCCAATAAAATTAACTTAGGATTTTAAGCCCCTAACACCTGTCGTAAATACCGAAATTGAGAAGCAACCCGTTCCTGATCACCTTACCATTGAACCTGTAGTTGTTGAAAGCAGAAATGTCAAAGGTTTTAAGGCCCCGGGACCAGATGGGATCTTTTCCAGGATTCTCAAAGACAACTTTAACACCCTTGCGAAGCCTCTTTGTGCATTTCTAAATTCCAGTTTAAGGGAAAGGTATATCCCCGATATTTGGAAGAGCGCCGACGTAGTCCCTATCCAAAAGGTTTCACCGCCTAAATCGATTGAGGAGGACCTCAGGCCAATTTCCCTCACCTCATCCGTCATGAAGGTTTTTGAGAGTATCATCTGTGACATTATCTGGGAAGAGATCAAAGGTAAAATTCTTCTAAATCAATTTGGGTGCAGTAAAGGGGTTTCCACTACAGACGCATTGATTAAATTCTTACACGAATGTTTTACTGCTACCGATAAAGGCGAAGAGACCCGAGCATTATTAATTGACTTCCGTAAGGCCTATGACCTGATTGATCACGGGATCTTAGTGCAAAAGTTGAAAGATCTTGAGGTTGATGACCATATTGTCAGATGGGTCCATTGTTTCCTGTGTCAAAGGAAACAACGTATCAAACTTGGTAATGTTCTGTCCTCTTGGGTGACTGTAAACGGAGGGGTTCCGCAAAGCTCTTGGCTGGGGCCCATTCTGTTCATTGTCTTTGCCAATGATCTCCTTGCTGGGGTGCCATGTGTAAAATATATGGATGACATGAACTCCAGCCAATTACCGACACCGTTTCCCACTGGTCAACTCTGAACCATACAGTTATCAACTCAAAAAAGACCGTTGAGATGAGATTTAGCTGTAAAGTTAGATTGTCAGTGTTTGCCCCACTTGTTATAAACGGCAATCAAATATCCATTGTTTATTTATTACACTTCATCACTGCAAAAATACAAGAACAATTCAAAAACAAGACAAAAAGCAGCGAAAAGGAGGGGATGAACAGGTGTCAAGCACCTCTATCTACATCCCCCCTTGAA
>NW_022724557.1:14320-19527 GCF_011630105.1 Anneissia japonica
TTACAGAACCACACAAAATATACAAGAGAACAGGCGAAAATACAGAACATTAAAATAGTAAAATAGTAAATATACAAATTTAAACATACAGTACAAAATATAGCTTAAATTATTAATTATCAATAATTTTTAATTTATTTACAAAGAGATAGAATTGTATAATGTACATTAAAATTTATTAATTATTTGTTAATTTAAATGTTTATTTACAAAGGCTAATAAAAGAATAGGGGAAAAAAGACACTCAGAAGAGTACGGTAATAACAAAAAACTTTACAAAAATCGAATTAAAATAAATTTAAACCAGAACATCAAAATATTGCACAAAAAAGTTAAACAGGATGAATACAATTTAAAAATTTCAAAACAAAATTACTCCATAATTAAAAAATTAAATGACAAAGATATTGCATACATTGTAATTCAGAAATTATTTAAAAATACATTAAATGATTGCACAGAAGACTTCAAGACCCACGTGCAAGTGTCAGCGGGATCAAAATTGTTGATAAATTTGTTGTTATAGAAATTACGGACGTGCCTCTTGAAAAATGGAATATATGTTGTAGACCTAATATAGTATGGTAGCTGATTCCATATGGGAATAATTCTCTGAAAAAAAGATCGTTTATGGGATTCAGTGTTACACTTAACAGGCACGAGAACATGCTGGTCAGAGGCAGATCTAGTTATTCGACAACCTTCGGTAGGAGAATTAAAGGTGACAAAATCTTCAATGGGTATGTCACAGTAACCATGTATACACTTGTGAAATAACCTAAGATCAATAATTTCTCTTCTGTAAGACAGGGGTAACAGTTTAAGCTCACTGAGCCTTTGTTTATAGTCAGTATCGGGATAGTTAAATAAATTTGGTTCCCCAACGTTGAAGTCTTTCAATCTTAAGCAAATTGCATTTAGAAGTCCCATTCCAAAGACAACTACAATATTCAATATCACTCCTGACGAATGCATTGAATAATGTTAATGCAACATTTTTTGGTGCATTAAATCCTACCGAACGCTTTATCATACCCATTTTCATGTTACATTTTTTAACAATTTTGTGAATATGATCATCCCAACACAGGTTAGATGCTATTTCAACCCCAAGATCCTTAACAGTTTGGGTTCTGTCAAGGATACAGCCATTCATCGTATAAACATATTTTATAGGTTTTCTAGAACGTGTTAAAGATAAAATTTGACATTTTGACGGATGGAATTTCATTTTCCAAATATTACTCCACCTAGTATGAGCGTCAATGTCCAACTGGAGCTGAAAACAATCATTAACGGTATCAATTGATTTGAAACATTTAGCATCGTCGGCGAATAATGCAACACTCGAATTCAGGGCAAAGCTTGGCAAGTCAATAATAAATAACAGAAAGAGTAGTGGACCCATAATGGATCCCTGTGGGACACCCGAAATTACTGGAAGCCAATCAGAACAGACGCCTTCGATTACTACACGTTGCTTCCTGTTTAATAAATAGGCTTTAAACCAATCAAGAAGATTGGAGTGGAAACCAAAAGAGCGTAATTTGTGCAATAGTAGTTTATGGGAAACACTGTCAAACGCTTTCGCGAAGTCGAGGTAAATCATATCTACTTGCCCAGCCTTGTCCAGAATCAGACTAATGTTGTGAAACACAGAGAGGTGTTGGGTGACCGTGGAACGCCCCTTAATGAAACCATGTTGGAGAGGATGTAGTTTGTTTTTGATAATGGGGAATACAAGGTTAAAAATAGCGCGTTCCATAATTTTACTGGTAATACATAACAACGAAATAGGTCTGTAATTTGCAATTTGTTGCCTATCACCTTTTTTATATACGGGGACAACATTGGCTGTGAGCCAGTCGCTCGGTAATACACCTGTATTGAGCGATAAATTGAAAATATAACATAAAGGTGATGCGATTTCAACAGCACATTCCCTGAGGACTTTAGGGGACATGTTATCAGGTCCAACGGCTTTGGATGTATCTAATGATTGGAGAATTTTAAGCACATCCGATTCATCAATTTGTATGTTGCCTAAAGAAATATCCTTCCATATTGGAATATCCGGAAGCTCACAATGACAATTAATATTTGAGAAATTTGAGAAGAAGTATTTATTAAATAGTTTCGCTTTACCTTTAGCCTCATTTGCTGATAAATCATTGCTAAATAAAACTTTCGGTAGGCATTCGAAGCTCCTCGGTGTTATAATTTCTTCCGATCTGTGTTGGAATTTGCATATTGAAGCCTTACTGGCTAAATGTAATACCCGCTTATATTTTCTTAAACAACTACGTAGAGCAGGGCTGGGGGTAGGTGAACTTGCCCAATTCTACGTCAGTATTATTCGCCCTGTTTTGGAGTATGCTCTCCCTGTTTGGGGCACTTGCATATCTGATGCTCAGTCTAAAGCCCTTGAACAAATTCGAAGAAGAGCGCTTCGCATCAGCCTCCCTGGGGTTAGTTATAATCGGGCCCTTGAAATCTCTGGTCTCCCCGTTCTCACTGAACGCCGCACCCGATTATGCCAACAATATTTTGGAAAAATTAAATGTCCCTCTCACAGACTATACCATCTCTTGCCAACTGAAAGTACCATCACCTATAACCTCAGGAAAACAACTCGGTTTCCTTTCCCAAAGGTAAAGACAGAGAGATCCAAGAAATTTATTATCAACCATGGTATTTTTAATCAGTGGTAATATTCGGGTGCGCCGCTCGGTGACAACATCTTAAGAATTACTTTTTATATATATATTTTATGTATTGTTTAAACAATTGCTGTTTTAATAATAATTGATGTTTTAATATTGTTAAACTTCAATTTGGTGAAGATGATACTTTATCTTGTCAGATTGCAATAAAATGGATTTGATTTGATTTGATTAGGTGTTTCACCATGTGGATAGATTCCATCTTGAAGTGGTGTGTTACAATATAACGGTTCAGATTTCTTAAGTTGAACACCGTCGATACCCCCTTGAATTCTTCGGAACTAGAAAAACTGTGGAAATAAACTGGCCTGGACAGTTGTTTACTTTTCTGATGGCCCCTTTCCTTAACATATTTTGGATTTCTTGAGAGCATGCCTGATGCTGCTCCTTGTTCATTATAATTTGATTTGTTGGTTTCTTTTGAATTGGTTGTTGAATAAAATTGATCTTGTAACCTTTTACCGTTTGCAAAATCCAGGAGTCCTGTGTTAAATTTTCCCATGCTGTCAAATGATAGTGAACATTTCCTGCATAATGATTCCCATAACAATTTTCCGAATTGGACCCTCTTGGACCTAATGTTGTCCCTTTTTGCCTGGAAATTACTGTTATTCTTTTGGTTGCGAAACAAATCCTGACCATAGAAGGAGTAAGAACCTTGGCTGTGCTTTTTATATGGTCGGTACTGATTTTTTCCAAATCTATTTACTGGCAACTTGTCTTTCGACCATAGCTTCTTATCACCTGAGAAACTTTACCCTTTGGTTTAATCTTGGTATTCTCGTACCTTGCTACCTTCACCACTTTCTGGGTTACTTTATGTAATTTATCCTCCTCCTCAACTTTTTGTGCCCACTCATCGCCAAAAAGCAAGGAGATTGATGGGGACACATTCCTCAGGTAACCTTCCTTTAAGAAAGGCACAGAATGCCGTTGTCGATAAACTGACATTCTCTGTATTGTTGACCCTAACAAACTTAAGACTGTTGTCAAGTGTTGACGGGCTACAGTCTCACTTGTTCCTTTACTAAGCTATATGGCCTTAAGTAATGGCAGGGCCGCTCTCAGAAGGTCTTCTTAGATTGACCAAATAGAGTTATCACTCTTCCAAGCCTTATAATTCGACTTTCTTATTAAAAACCTGAGAGGTTTTGGCATATCCGGTGCCTTGAAAAATTCTTCTACTGAACTGATCTGGTTTCAATCCTTCCAGCAGCTCGTTTTTTGTTCTTTGTTTTTGAACTGATCTAAGAGGTGAGTCCGCTGTTGTCGCCACCATTCAAGGATGGTTGCATCGAAGAGGGTACCTTTTTTCCCTCTTGAGGCTTTTTTAAGCTCATAGATATGCTTTCATATTTGTTTTGTGGGGGCTGTTCGCCTTTTTCAGACGCCCAATCTACCCTTACGTCTGCCTGGGCCTGCGATTTTGATTCAGAGGGAGACCTAGATCGGAATCGTCTATAGCTCTCTTCACTTGAGCTATTACTACTATCATCTCGAAAACCCCGTTTCCGAGAAGGCCTATCTAGACCCTGTTTTGACCTTGGCCGTGACAACCTATATATGTCATTGTCACCTAAAGCTTTCATTGTCTCTTGTACCAAGGACTTGAAAGTGTTCATTTGGCTTGTCTGCATTTCTGTCAGTAGAGCCACCATTGGTTCGGTTGAAAAACAAGGAGGACCAGCTGTACCTGAGCTACTTTTCTGTAGTTTATGACGAAAATCATCTTGAGGCCTAGGCTCTGGTCTATCAGATTGACCACCATAGTAACCTCTTGGTTCCTCCTCGACTTCATGACCCAAAGAAGTCCTATCTTCCCTATCTGAAAACATAAGCTAACCTATACTTACCACTATGAATCAAATAATCTAACTTTTTGTTCACCCGAAAAATTTCACATGTTCTGCCGCCGTGCAGTTTGAAGAGGTCGAAGTTCACAGGAGGCAGGAGTTGGGTATTTTTAGTTTTGAAAACTGGTGAGCCGCCAAGCAGCTGGGGAAACGCAAATTGATTCGAAACTGAGAGAGGACGCAGTATAATTTATAAAACAACTATATAACAGGAGTCTCTAAATATCACAAACAGGATGGCATAGTTACCTAGTGATACAGTGATACGGTAGTATCTACAACACTAGCATTATGAATAGATGTATAAATGTAGCATATCAAAACTACGTCAGAGCGCAATCCTTCATTGCAGTGAAATGTAATGTACTATCTTTAAGACAGTGTGGGAAGCACATTTTCATCTAGCTTAGCCCTATAGCAACGTAACAATTTGCCTTTATCGCACGCAAATGTACAGCAACCATTATGATATCTCATATAATATTTGCTACATAACATAATTAACATAATATCATCATCTCAGAATAAAACTTTAACCTACACATGAAAAATAAAGGAATCTTGAAGATCGGTCCAACGAATTATGTTGACAGTAGGCCTAAAAATTGTTGTGACCCAAGCAACTAAGACT
>NW_022724557.1:19646-25016 GCF_011630105.1 Anneissia japonica
TATATATATATATATATATATATATATATCACTGGGGGTACCCATTATTCAGACGACACGTAAAAACTAAAACGTAAAATTGCCCCCTTCTTAATAGGAGTTTTGGCATGTTTTCATACAACGACGACATGTATTCTTTATAATTTAATTTTTATTGCCATAGAACCAGTTACAGTATAATTGGAATAACTTTATAGCAATAATTTGCAATGCAAATTAAATACATTTATAACGAGAAATCATTAAAATGTAATTAACCAACATTGTTTCTGTTGAACGGATATAGCATGAATAGAGTAACGACTTAAAATTAAAAAGGGTGAATATTATGTTATGGATTGAAATTCTTCAAGAATGTACACGAAAAAGTAAGAAGAAATCCCTATGTTTTTATTGCTTAAAAAGTCTCAAAATATAAAGTTGAATAATTTGTTTTTATTTTGAGACTGCTCTATTTGTTGCGATACAATAACAACAATTAGAGAGTATTTGACTATTTGGCACACTCAGAAAGTATCCTTTATTAGAGGTTGGCTGTAGTGTTAAAATATACATCTCCCTTCGATTTATGGAAAAGTGTCCCCTTAATAGTGGTATCTCCTCAATAGGGGTGTCCCAAAGAGGGGTTCTACTGTATATATACTGTATGCTGCGCCACCACCGAATGATAGTCGCAGTCAAATGCTTTTTTCGCCGAACGATCCACCGACGCCGACGGCACTGTAGGGCGTGCCATATACGAAATATTAATTTGGGGGAACGAAATATTATTTTTAGGGGAGGAAATACTATTTTGAGGGAATTAAATATTATTTCGAGGGAACAAAATACTATTTCGAGGGAACGAATTAATATTTCGAGGGAACGAAATGGTATTTCAAGGAACGCAATAATATTTCGAGGGAACGTTCCGTCGTAATAGTTTAATATTTTTTTAAACCATGTCCCTTTAGGGGCTCCGGCTTCAATGAAGACTCTGAAATAAAATAATTATAATATTAATGTCAAAACTAGTAATATTTATTATAACACAAATGTAAAACTGGTAACATGGTCTATAATACGACTTACAAAGACATCGTAAAATTAGGCTTATATTCACATTAAGTGTAATTCCTAGTTCACAGGTATAAGACTAGACATTCCGCAAGTCTCTAATTTATTGATTTTTCCTAGCGTTAGGAACTTCCCGAGAGCGCCACTATCGTCAGTTTATATAGGGAAATTTTGGGTTTTGTTGAATTTTTATTAAGGTGGAATTAGAAATCCAGAAAACGTTTTATAGTGATGAACGCCATTGCTGCAAAGAAGTAATATGGAATGCCATTTGTGCCAAAATCGATTATATGTTTTATATTTTTAAAAAATTAAGACAGAAGTCTATGGATTAAAATCCAGTCCAAGGTACAACATTTTGCTAAATTGGTGCTTTTAACATGGTGCATTATTTTCATATACTAATCTTGGTAGGATTTCCAAGACTTTAGAATCGTTCCTTGTGATATCTAGTAATCTTTACCTGTCAGACATATTAATATGAAGACATTTATCGCGGTGTTAATAGGCATATGTTCAACCAAGCCTTTAAAGAACCAATACAAAAATAACACTGAAAAAGAATGACGTTCGACTCCATCATGCTGTCATTTTAAAGTTTAAATAATGAGGTACACATGACACATGCAGTAAGTTGAATGACCGAGCGGTGAAGACTGGGCGCTGCAAACTAGAGCCATTGGTGCTTGTTGAGACGGCACGCTCGCGTATGGTTTATGGTGTATTATTATTATTATTATTATTATTATTATTATTATTATTATTATCTGCATTATAATCTATAAAACAAAAAACTGTAAACTAAAATGTTAAAGTTTATAACAGTAGGATATTTTTCCTCCCCCGTTTTAATAATCAGTTAAATTTCCTTTGTTGAAAATTGACTTGAATTTGACATATTTCAGTTTACATTGTTTAATTGTATGTGATAAATTCATTTTGTATTTCATTGTATTTTCAGCCAAGCCAAAACAATGTTTGCTAAAATATTTCATTTATTTCTCTCTTTAGACCCAGTCACTTATATTAAAAAAACACTAGCACACCATGTCATGATGATGTTCAGTAAGGTTGAAATTCAATTGTCTTAAAATGAAAACTGAATACATGATATAAAGCAGAGGCCCACTTGATATAAGGTACAATTTAACCAAGACTGGTATTTTTGATAGAAATTAATAAAAATATGAAAAGTAAAATCTGATTGGGTAGAATACTAATTCCAAATACTACCCAATTATTCCCTCCTTTTTCGCATAATGACCTTTAGAGTCATCATTTATCTCCTTCTCAATCTGACATCCAGCATCATTGACATGAAATCCCTGGCACTCGGTCTGTCGCAGACACCGCAGCGCACATCGCATGTACGAAGCATCCATAGTGACTCCACGATTCTTCAAAGATTGAAAATACAGTGAATCTGGGAATGTATCATACAAGTTAAAACACTTCTAGTTTATGTTTGTTTTTCGAACATATGCTTACGCAGTTAAATATTATATAATACATTTAAATATTAAATTGCAAAAATTAATAAAAATTGATCCTTTAAAGTTTTATTTACTTTATTTAAGTATCTGTGTTTTTATATTATTGAATATCATTTGCAAAAATAATATAAATAAAACATTAGGAAAATTGTGGAAGCTCATGGTTAACAATGAAATTAATAATGTTATACCGACTCTAAGTAAAAATATACTAAAAATCATAATGATATTGTTAGGGAAAATTGACTTCGAATCAATAATATTTGATAAATATTACATTTTGTTTTGAAACATGTTTAAATTATTATATTGATTTCGTAAGTTTACGTTTACTAAAGACCATTTAAATAATTTGTAGAAAACTTATTTAATATCATGTTATTATAAAATATAAATATATGTATATCATTAATTCATAACACTTACTATATTCACAAATGTATCCTTTCGATCTGAAAGCGGGATTTAGAGTGGTAGCAGGAATATCAAAGAGTAAACCAGTGATTGTTGCGATCCTAGTCGCACATTGTGTGGAACTGTTTAAGTCAGGATCTCGACCTCCCCATTGAATAGAAGAATGAAACTCCTCTCCTGTTTCCCACTTCCAGTTTGCATCAACATTCCGATCCAAATCCGCCTGCCGAGATAAGCCGATCACATACATTCCGCCTGGGTAATTATTTCTTATGTAATCGAGTACGGCGTCAAATTCATCGACAGTTGTGAAGCTTGCAAGATAACCACTTGATGATGCACAAATTTTCTTTAAATCTGACCAGATTTCTTTTTGCTCGAGGAGACCAACATTATACTCCGACCACTTATACTGGAACTTGGGAAAGCCTTAAAAGGGATGAATTATGAAATTAAAACGTACTGTGCTTTGTGTTTAATGAAATAAATAGTAGACATTCGCAAAGCTTTTTTTAACCATATTGTTATGGGTGACCCTTTCATTCAGCATATCCTAGAACATCGGATGACATATTTAGGGCCTTCTTAAATAAATAAAATAACGCAATCATTAATCAGCGAAGTCTCTTTACGAGGATTGGGGAGTGGAGTGGAGTTGCCGTGGTGTCTTGAGGATCAGAAATGAAAAAAAAAAAAAATCTGCTGTCACAGGAATTTAACCGGGGACCCTGAGATTAGAAAGTAGGCATATTACCAACTAAGCTTGTGGTCGCGGCAACCTTTTTAGCCCCTTGAACTCACACCAAAGTCTTCCAGTTACCATAAAATTCTTGTCAAAGATAAACAAACAATACGGCCAAGTGTCTCGTAACAGCAGTATCGTATTTGAAAAATTTTGCTCAAGACAATGTACTCGGATCACTAATTATATGGAAATTAGAAAAGCCTTAAAAGGGATGAATTGTGATATAAATCATCGTGAGCAGATTTCTCGTATGATTAAAAATCGTAACGGTACTGGGTTTGGTCTACAGGAGTTGTGCTTCGAGCAGGTCATTCCATTCATAGCAGAAGCCTTTTGATGGAGAAAGTGTACCTTTTTAGGAAAGGTTTGCCTAGGCCGAAACTAACTCCGGCTATATAAAAATTGATTAGAGGATTTTAAAAATTATTCGCGTTAATGAATAGATAAAGATTACTACTATGTCCATTTTTAGTAATTTAATCTACGTGTATTTACTTTCATAGTTCATATTTAAATATTTAAAATTGTTAATAAATTTATTTAAAATACTATATGTGATAAAGTAATCAATAAAGATTATGATAATAATTGATATTTTAATAAAGAAAAAGATTCAAACATGTTGAATACCGACACAACGTATACATAGACCTATTTCTAGAGTACAGTGAACATATGTAAATCTGTATTAAAATGAAATAAATTTATATTATTATATATATTATGTATAAACATATTAAATTTAAACGATAATTTGTTCTCGACGGTTATTTGGACCTGTTCAACCATGAAGCCTTCGTGGTCTAGTGGTTATGACGCTCGCCTTGTCATCGAGAGGTCGGAGGTTTGATTTCTGTCGGAGGCATTTTATTACACAGTGACTTTTTATAGGACTTTATTTGTTGAAAAGCCTACGATGTTCCATCTTGACCTTAGTAAACAATGTATATGTACATTTGATGATTTATATATTATATATATATATATATATTATTATTATTACACAATTTCTTTATTCATATATAGGAGTACATCGTTGAGAGCTATGCTACATGATGTATTATTTTGTCCTTTATATTAAAGTAAGTTGGCTATTACATGAAAGTAAGTTGGCAATTACAAAAATCATGATAAAATGTAAAGTATAATATGATTGGTGGACATATAAATATATATATACATATATATATATATATTATATATATATATATAATAAAATTATTTATTTTCTTTATACTTATGTTACGTAGTACAATAACGTGTATTTTTTCTTCTTGCAAGTACTATATTTTTCATTTCACGTGAAATAATTATAATTGAGTATGTACACTTTATTTATTGATATTAATAACAAAAAATAATTACAGTTAAAAATAAAAGAAGTTAAGGAACGACAACAATGAAAGTGGTGGTTCAATGGCCAAAATTGTGCCGGGAGGAGTGCACGGGAGAGGCGTTATCATAGGCGTAGATCCCGGGGGGGGGGATGATGGAGGGGATATATCCCCCCAATATTTGACAAGGGGGGGATGGCCCATTGAATCATCCCCCCCAATATTTTGACTATGTATGGGATAAAATGGAGCTTTACACACTTCAAAAGACTGTCACAGAAATAATTTGCACTGTCTTATGCGCTTACAAAGATGAACATTAGCATAA
>NW_022724557.1:26478-33241 GCF_011630105.1 Anneissia japonica
CTAACACGCAAACCATCCCCCCCAATGAAAAATATTTTTCTACGCCACTGGGCGTTATGTGGGGGTGAAATTGACGAAATGCAGGACTATGACTAGCTTTCATTCTTATTCTAATAAGCAGTAAACCATTTTTGTTTTCAAACTATAATTAGCTTTTTTTTAAATTATGATAAACCTTTTTTTTATTGATATATTAACTAGTGAACCCTTTTTTATATTATGAATTGCGAACCACTTTTTATTATAAATAGCGAACCTCTTTTTATAAAATATGAATAGCGAACATCTTTTTTTTTTTAATTATGAATAGCAACCTCTTTTTTTTTATTATGAATAGCGAACTTCGATTTTTATTATGAATAGCGAACCTCTTTTTAAAAATTATGAACAGCAAACCTTATGAATAATGGTCTTTTATTTATATTTCGAGTAGCGAACGCTTTTTCTTGATTATGATTAGCGAACTTTATGCCTTGTGGGCCTTTTAATAAATTATGATTAGTGACCCCTTTTCTTGATTATGACTAGGCAACCTTATGAAGAGCGGTCCTTATTTTTTTATGAATAGCGAACACTTTTCTTCATTATGAATAACGACCCTCTGGTATAGGGTAAGCTAATGTTATGGATAACGAACCTTAAGAATAATGAACCTTATGAAAAGCGCACCTTCTGACTAGCGAGCTTGACCCATCTGATAATAAATTTTAGAATGATTTTTTTAAATATGCGTTTGACATGTTATGACATTTTTTCATTTTCAGGCGAAATGTTCTTACATTAAACCGTTTTTTTACATTACACACATACAAGTCTCTAATTTATTGATTTTTTCTAGCGTTAGAAATGTTGTGTTCCTGGGTGGTCGTTGAGACAATAACAAGCAGACACACAGACTATCAACTATTATGTAACATAACATGTAGTTTATTCAGATATGGCAGTAGGTACCGTGGATCGGTTCCGTACGTGTACGTGCGTCTATATACACGACTGATTCACGTCACTAACATGACGTATCACAACATCCCCCTCCTTTCGAAAAGCTTTACAGTTAATTCGTTATCGCTTATATAGCAATTCAACAAGCTTTAAACTTTAAACAGGATGTGTTAATTAATGCTTTAAACGTTGTTTAACTGATGCCTATTCATAGTTCACATTGTTATACTTTTTAACTTCATAATCACTAATGTTATAAACATTACTATCATTCGTAAAAACATTGTGTCATATTGTAATTGTTAAAGTAATGAACTATTTTTCACTTCATAAACGTTAACTTCATTAACATTAATATCATTCATTAAAATTTATTTAACATCGTAAAACTTGAATGAGATTGCTGCACATTCTGGATATTCAATTACTACTTAATGACAATGTGTATATTTTTTTCGATCTATTTTGATTAAACATAAAATAATGACAAGTTTCAGTATATTATTTTTAATGGTTATATGAATTGTCTGTCGTTGTATTGTCTGTTCTCTGTTGTGATTATTGTGTTCATTGATTTGTTATTCGTCTCCGAAGCGTGTTGGTCGGCGGCTTATTCGACCGGATCTGGTAATTGTGTTATACGTCGATCTTGTGATTCTCGTGTTGGGATAGGCTGGGTTGTTGTAGTTATTATTTTTTGGTTTGGGTGGTTGTAGCTGTGTTGGATTTTCAGCAAAGTGCACGTGTGGGCGTACTGGTGTCGTATCATCGTCTTCATATTGTGTTCTTGTATTGTTTGGTTCTGGTGGTATGTCTCTTGTGTCGGTTAGGTTATCAGTAGGCCTACTGGTGGTGTATTCCTGGTGTTGGTTGTGATATCAGATTCTGGTACGTCTCTGATTTCGGATCTATTCCTCCTCCACGTTGATCCATTGTGTGTAGTAACCACGTATGACCTTGGTTTTTTGCAAACGTTTGTTATTTCTGCGGGGATCCAAATGTTGTCATCAGGGCGTCTGACTCGCACCTTTTGACCTCTGTGAAGTGGTTTTAGTTCAGCTCCAGCATGCTTGTCATGGTATTGTTTCATTTCCTGTTGTCTTGATATAAGCTTATCATGCACTTCTGTCCTTTGGTGGATTCTTGCCAAGTGATAACTTGGAAGCGTTGTTCTCACCGGTCGACCAAACATTATTTCTGCAGGTGATGGTAGGCCGGGGCCTATCGGGGTTGCACGGAGATGTAATAAGGCAACTTGTATGCTTTGCCTAGTTTGCATGCATTTCTTGATCAAGGATTTCAATGTTCTAACTGTGCGCTCTGCCAGTCTGTTTGAGCGGGGATATCTTGGAGAAGAGGGACTGTGTTTCACTCCCCAGTTTTTGCACATTTGAAGGGTTGGCCGCTATACTGTGGACCATTGTCCGAAACGATTTCTGCCGGTGCTCCAAAAAGGCTCATTGTTCCGGTCACAATACGTGCAATAGTGGTGCTTAACGTATTGTTAAACTTATGGACAATAAGATATTTGGAACAGTATTCCGTTATTACTATGTAGACATCTTTACCAATTGAGAACAAATCAATAGAGAGCTTGGTCCTGGGCGTTGTTGGGATGTCGTATGGCTCCAATAGTTCTCTGTGCTGTAGAGGCTGGTGTTCCTGACATGGCTGGCACAACTTTATTGCTCTTTCGATGTCTTTATCGATTTCTGGCCAATATTTCTCTGGCAAGCCTTTTGCTTCGTTCAATCCCCATGTGTCCTTGGTGCAATTGTTTTAGGATGTTTGGAGATTCTTTGGGATTATTAATTGTATGCCCTTGAACATTACTCCATTGCGGATCCCTATCTCGTCTCGGTATGGCCAGAACACTCTTATGCCTTCCGGAACTTGCTTTATATTCTCTGGCCATCCAGAAATTACAATTTGCCATAGTGTCTGTAACACTCGGTCGTTTGAGGTCTCCATTTGTAGTTCCTCTTGCTTGCAGGTTGCAGAGCTCATCAGGTCAGTATTGAGCGTGTCTTCAATATCGTCAACCTGGAGCTCGATCGGTACATCTTGTGTTTTGCTTGGGTTGGGCAGTCTGCTTTAGGTGTCTGATAATACCATTATGCTTCTCGGGTTTATATTTGATAGTGCAGTCATTACCTTGTACTTTAATAAGTAGTCTCTGTAGGCGTGGAGGTGCACTTGTAAGTGGCTTCTTCCAGATCATCTCTAATGGTTTATGATTGGTTTCCACCAAGAATTCTTTTCCAAACAGATATGTATGGAATCTGTTGATGCCAAATACCAGAGCAAGTGTCTCACGTTCTATGTTAGAGTAGTTTGCTTGCGCTGTTGAGAGACTTTTTGATACAAATGCGACTTTTTTGCCGTCTTGTAAAATACTTCTAGGATAGTTGCTTTATTTGGATTGTAGTACTGCAGGCAAGCTTCTGCCGTGATTGCCTTCTTTAGCTTCGTGCCACAAGAATAATGTGTCTTTTTTCAGAAGATATCTCAGTGGCGATGCTTTCTCTGAAAAGTTCTGGATATATGCCGATAGGATGTTTAATAGTCCAAGGCATCTCTGAAAATCGCCTTTGTCTCGTGGAACAGGCATAGCATGAACATCTTCGATTTTTCTTGGATATATTTAGTCTCTGGAGTACATGTATCCAAATAAGTTGATATGATCAGTTTTATTGTACACTTCTTACTGTTGAAGACTAGCCCTTCACGTATGGCTGTCTCTAGAAGGTTGTGTAGGTTCCCGGTCTTGCTCTTCCTCGGAGCGACCGATCACTGCGATGTCGTCTGAGATGCAGACACAGCCATCCACCTAATCGATTATTCGATCCATATGTTGTTCAAACACATCTTGGCTCACTGATCAGTATCTTCCAAATGGCGTTCGAAACGTGGTTAGTTTCTGTGATTTCTTTGCAAGGTGGACAGACCAATAACCTGCTTTAGAGTCTAACTTTGAGAATACAAACAAAATGAATACAGTAGCATCTTCTGTAGACTAACAAAAATTTAATGAAACACAAGCATTCGCTAGCTTCATCAGGTGAATGAAGTGAAAAGCACATAATCAAACTGAATAAACTCTAATTATATGCAAATGAGCAATATAAACAAAGTATAAATAGAATATCAGGGTCGAAAAGACCAGGGAGCCTGATATTCTATTTCGAGCCTGATATTTTTTATACTTTGTTTAGCTAGCTCAAGCTAACGAAAGCTTGTGTTTCATTATATTTTTGTTAGTCTACAGAAGGTGCTACTGTGTTCATTTGTTTGTATTTTATGCTATAGACTAATACGGCTCCTACTTTTATTTACTTTGACAAGCATATAGCCTGCGAGAATGCTGGGTTTAGCTCCTCTAGTGTCGGCAATTTCTTCAGGTTTTGGTTATATTCTGATTGATCCGTCTTTCTTGAGCACACTTGTTATTGAACTGCACCAGTCTGTGTGATGTTGTATCATTCGAATGATACCTTGTTTTTTTCCATTTCATCTAGTTCTTTCTTCAATTTCTGCTTGATGTGCACGCTGCATTTTCGAAGAGCATCTATTGATGGATTTGCGCCCTCTTTGAGATGTTGAACTGCTTCGCCTCTGAAGCTTCCTATTTTGTCGAACTGCTCTGGGTACAGTTGTTTTAGATCATTCACTGAGTTAGGGCTGTTGGTTGTTTTTATTTCATTGATTGTTACTACCTTTAGTGTCTTGCACAATCACAGACAAGCTATGGCTGGGCCATTGACATCTACTATATAGAATGTCTGTTTGGACCAATCTGAGGTTTTCCAAAAGTAGATGTCTGTGCGTAGCGCGTCAATGCTCGAACATTGCTTATTGTCATGGCGATTCTTGCTGGTTGCTATGCTGGTAGTGCGATGCACTGTCGTTGTCAGGTCGGCTTGCAATGTTCTACAGTTTATTTCAGTAGATAGGCCTAGGTTCAATATAAAATATGGTTCGAAAACGTGTTATAGTTCAGTAAAATTGTTAAGTTGACTGCTAGCCTAGCCAATGAAAATTCCTTAAAAATATAATGATAATAAATTCAGGTCTAGGACGTCTCTCTCTTGCTAGCAAAGTCTCAGAATTAAAACAAAGTGCAGATACGTTTTGTAGGTGGCTGTTTCGTCGGCTAGCTGCGGTGCTCACAGCTAGGCTCAAAGCAAAATAAAATGTCTAATATTCACCTTTTCAGTTTGTGTGGATTGTAATCAATCCTACAGCTGTCACCATGGTGTGTTCCTGGGTGGTCGTTAAGACAAAAACAGGCAGACACACAGATCAACTATTACGTAACATAACACGTAGTTTATTCAGATATGCCAGTAGGTACCGTGGCGTATCACAACAAAAACTCTCCGAGAGCGCCACTATCGTCAGTTTATATAGAGAAACTTTTTATTTTGTTGCATTTTTATTCTTAAGGTGGAATGAAAAACCCAGAAAAAGTATAGTGATGAATGCAATTGCTGTAAAAAAATAATATGGAATGCCATTGGTGCCAAAATCAATTATATGTTTTATATTTTTTACAAATTAAGACGGAAGTCTAGGGATTGTAATCCAGTCCAAGGTACAAAATTTTGTTAAGTTGGTGCTTGTGTTGGTGCATTATTTTCATATATTAAGCTTGGTAGGATTTCCAAGACTTTAAAAGCGTTCCTTGTGATATCTAGTAATCTTTACCTGTCAGATATCCATATGAAGACATTTATCACGGTGTTAATAGGCATAATTATGTGGTAAAACATGTTTTCTCGGATAAGGACTACAAACAGTAGGTCCAGTGTACACAATGGCTCGTGTGCACTATAAAATAAAAAAGGTACCTAAAAGGTATATGTGGCTACTGAGCTCATAATAAGAAATACTGGTATGGCGCTTTTCATGCACGTTCCCATGTTATATATCTCACATTCCCGTAGTAAAGTAGGCCTATCATAGGTCCAATGTCGTAGTAAATTAACATTTTAATACAAAAAAGAGAAATACTTGTGTATTCATTGTGTTATTTATTCATCTTAACACTGTATACATTGTATTTAAAACCCAAATTCTTTAGTTACACAAAAGGTAATAATATACTCCTAAGAGCCAAGACGCGGTGCTTTTTTGAGCATTTCGGGTAATTAAAAACTATATAATCTGAATCCACGATTTTGGAACAAGATAGTAATAAAGGCTTTTATTTTAGTTATAAGTCGGTTTATTACAGAAAATGTAGTTTATATCTTGCAAATTGAATCTTATTGAACATTTCAAACATCTTTGCCTGCAATTTGGATGTTTAATTTTGTGAATGAAAATTTCCCAAATAGTTGTCTGTACTGAACACGATGGATCAAACAGCATACATTGTGTAATATTTTTAGCCCATTTCTTGCGTTAAACATTTTGGTTCTCGAAAGCTGTATAACCTTAGCTTTTATAGTTATGAGTTGAGTGTTGCCTACACTCGAATTCAAAGAATGTTTTGGGTTGATAAATTCCTAAATTTGGAATGGTATCTCTTCCAACTGCTTTATTTAAATTTTTGATTTTATAAGAATATTGGTCCCAAAATCCCTCATTTTCACTGGACTTTGGTCTTCAATAGTTCTGGAATTCAGGGTGATATGAAGCAGAAAAAACAGTTTCTTGAAAATTGTCCGCAGTGGTTTGTAATTGTAATTTGAATTACTGACTTTTGTTTGTTTTTAACTGGAGATACAATATGAATGTAGGCTTCCCATGTCTTCTTTTTTTCTTTTTGCCATATTTTTCAGTTCATTAACCTGAAATGATAAAGTATAAAATGTAA
>NW_022724557.1:33509-35634 GCF_011630105.1 Anneissia japonica
TTAATTTGTATAGAATGCATTAATATTATTTAATATACTGTAGTTAAAAGCATAAATATTACATATATAAAAATTAAATAATTTATTCATATATATTTTTTGTTATATATTTATATTGTTGCCATATATTTATTATAATATATTTATATTTATTATTACCAGTATTTAACAATAATAATTTTTAACATGTATAACGACTAATGAAAAATGCATATTTATTACACTAGACCTGATCATAGGTAACTATCACAAGTCCAGCTGCAGGCCGATCCAAGAGTCCCCACTTCCTAGAAATTTTATTAATTGAACTGTAAAATGTAGTAGTAGTAGGGCATAGACCTAAGCCTAACTATGCCTAGATACACTATAGGTCGTTTAGCCAGATATGTTTACCTACCTAGCCTAGGCGGCCCTATAATTTTATTAGCAATAGTCCTACTACTTACCTAGCTACAACATGTTTTTTTTTAACTTTTTATGTACAACCATTGCTGCTGAAATGATAGTAGTAGAACCAATAACTCCCTCGTAGTACTAACACTAGCTATAATATTACACATCAGTAGTATAGGGCTACTTAGCCTTAGTAGGCTAGGCCTAGTCCTATCTCATGAATAGGCTCTCCTCTCCTTGGAATACCATCCATGAAGTGCTGAATATTCTGAGATTCTGTAGAAATCACACCATGGCCTAAAGTATTAGTTTATAATTAAGCCAGACTGCTATTAGTCCGTTATGTATGGTAAACTAGGCCTAGTTCTAGCAAAGGGCCTGAGTCGACGACGTATGAGCAAAATTGTCGCTCCACCGGCGGGCCAATGATAAATCAGTATACTAGGCCTAGCTATAAAACGGAAAAGACTCAAAATAAAACGTCAAAACAAATTTTCATCTAGCGTAAGAATAACAATAATTGATAATACTATCTAATAGTACTGTAACACATGGAAATCTGTAGCTCACCTAGGCCTTAAATTGTAAAATTTAGTGAAATCAAACATGGTCTACCTACAAAAAACGTGGAGGCAGATACCTAACATAACATAGGATCCGCTGTGTCCTGTAATTTTCGTAACATTTGTAACCGCCTTCATTCGTAACCTTTCGCATTTTATCGGAAATATTCGCAAGATTAATTATGAGCGTTGATTGGTAGTCGGCTTGTGATCAAAGGTGTCGACTGGTACCGAGATTCACAGTCACTTACCTCGGAAACTATTCGATGACATAGTAGCTACTTTCAGTAGCCACAAAAACCACCCAGTACATCATTCGAGACGAGTACTGGTAGGGGAATACCCCTACCGGTAATGGTACAGACAATCCCTACGGTGAACGTAAAGACTTGCTGGAACTGAGTTACCTGGCAGCGTATGGTCAAAGAAAGTCACTGATAGAGCTATTCTATTCCATATATCAATAACCATGAGCATCTACATTATTATTATTATTATTATTATTATTATTATTATTATTATTATCATTATCATTATCATTATCATTATCATTATCATTATCATTATCATTATCATTATCATTATCATTATTATTATTATTATTATTATCATTGTTATCATCATCAATATCATCATTATCACCATCATCATTATCATCATCATCATCATCATCATCATCATCATCATCATCATCATCAATATCATCATTATCATTATTATTATTATTATTACTATTATTATTGTTGTTATTGTTATAATTGTTATTATTGTTATTATTATTATTCTTATTATTATTATTATTATTAAAATTGACTGAAATTGCTACAAGTTAGTTTACATTGTTTAATTTTATGTAATAAATTCATTCTGAATTTCATTGTATTTTCAGCCAAGCCAAAACAATGTTTGCTAAAATATTTCATTTTTTTCTCTCTTTAGACCCAGTCACTTAATAAAATAAGGTATAAAATAAAGTACAATTAAAATACATTTTTGTCATGTACTATCTCATCATCTATAAATCACGGTATCGATTCTACCATCGTTACTAGGTTTATAGGTTTATCAACATTCTGTCCTATACACCATACAAAACTTTTTCATCACATTTAATTGATTTTTCTTAGTTTTCTTTACTTCATATTTAAAAAAAAAAAAAAAAAAAAAAA
>NW_022724557.1:38910-48910 GCF_011630105.1 Anneissia japonica
ATATATATTTTATTGTTTTAAATATATTATGTTACTAAAATATTATATATTATATTATATTATCATTTCTTTATCTGTATCTATGTATATAAGTATTCACATTTGTTTATATTTTATTTATAATGTTTATTAATTTGTATAGAATGTATAGAATGCATTAATATTATTTAATATACTGTAGTTAAAAGCATAAATATTACATATATAAAAATTAAATAATTTATTCATATATATTTTTTTGTTATATATTTATATTGTTGCCATATATTTATTATAATATATTTATATTTATTATTACCAGTATTTAACAATAATAATTTTAAACATGTATAACGACTAATGAAAACTGCATATTTATTACACTAGACCTGATCATAGGTAACTATCACAAGTCCAGCTGCAGGCCGATTCAAGAGTCCCCACTTCCTAGAAATGTTATTAATTGAACTGTAAAATGTAGTAGTAGTAGGGCATAGACCTAAGCCTAACTATGCCTAAATACACTATAGGTCGTTTAGCCAGATATGTTTACCTACCTAGCCTAGGCGGCCCTATAATTTTATTAGCAATAGTCCTACTACTTACCTAGCTACAACATGTTTTTTTTTTTTAACTTTTTATGTACAACCATTGCTGCTGAAATGATAGTAGTAGAACCAATAACTCCATCGTAGTACTAACACTAGCTATAATATTACACATCAGTAGTATAGGGCTACCTCATGAATAGGCTCTCCTCTCCATGGAATGCCATCCATGAAGTGCTGAATAATCTGAGATTCTGTAGAAATCACATCATGGCCTAAAGTATTAGTTTATAATTAAGCCAGACTGCTACTAGTCCGTTATGTATGGTAAACTAGGCCTAGTTCTAGCAAAGGGCCTGAGTCGACGACGTATGAGCAAAATCGTCGCTCCACCGGCGGGCCAATGATAAATCAGTATACTAGGCCTAGCTATAAAACGGAAAAGACTCGAAATAAAACGTCAAAACAAATTTTCATCTAGCGTAAGAATAACAATAATTGATAATACTATCTAATAGTACTGTAACACATGGAAATCTGTAGCTCACCTAGGCCTAAAATTGTAAAATTTAGTGAAATCAAACATGGTCTACCTACAAAAAACGTGTAGGCAGATACCTAACATAACATAGGATCCGCTGTGTCCTGTAATTTTCGTAACATTTGTAACCGCCTTCATTCGTAACCTTTCGCATTTTATCGGAAATATTCGCAAGATTAATTATGAGCGTTGATTGGTAGTCGGCTTGTGATCAAAGGTGTCGACTGGTACCAAGATTCACAGTCACTTACCTCGGAAACTATTCGATGACATAGTAGCTACTTTCAGTAGCCACAAAAACCACCCAGTACATCATTCGAGACGAGTACTGGTAGGGGAATACCCCTACCGGTACTGGTACAGACAATCCCTACGGTGAACGAAGAGACTTGCTGGAACTGAGTTACCTGGCAGCGTATGGTCAAAGAAAGTCAATGATAGAGCTATACTATTCCATATATCAATAACCATGAGCATCTACATTATTATTATTATTATTATTATTATTATTATTATTATTATTATTATTATTATTATTATTATTATTGTTATTATTATTATTATTATTATTATTATTATTATTATTGTTATTATTATTAGTATTATTATTATTATCATTATCATTGTTATCATCATCAATATCATCATTATCACCATCATCATCATCATCATCATCATTATCATTATTATTATTATTATTATTATTATTATTATTGTTGTTGTTATGGTTATAATTGTTATTATTGTTATTATTATTATTCTTATTATTCTTATTATTATTATTAAAATTGACTGAAATTGCTATAAGTTAGTTTACATTGTTTAATTTTATGTAATAAATTCATTCTGTATTTCATTGTATTTTCAGCCAAGCCAAAACAATGTTTGCTAAAATATTTCATTTTTTTCTCTCTTTAGACCCAGTCACTTAATAAAATAAGGTATAAAATAAAGTACAATTAAAATACATTTTTGTCATGTACTATCTCATCATCTATAAATCACGGTATCGATTCTACCATCATTACTAGGTTTATAGGTTTATCAACATTCTGTCCTATACACCATACAAAACTTTTTCATCACATTTAATTGATTTTTCTTAGTTTTCTTTACTTCATATTTAAAAAAAAAAAAAGAAAAAAAAAATGAAAAAACACTAACACACCATGCCATGATTTAGTTCAGTAAGGGTGAAATTTAATCTTACAACTAAAAACTTAATTCTTAAGAGGGGTCTAGTATAATTGCCAAAAGTAGTTTATTGAGTACACGAGCGTTTTCGGGCATTGCCCTTCATCAGGTATTATAATATAAATCTACTTCATCATATTTAGTCTGTGCATCAACATGATGAAGTAAGCCAAGTTCGTTTTTTTTTTTTTGCAGTTTGATTAATAAAAAAAGAAAATAAAATCTAGGCCTACCATTTCAGGACACGTGAGCTGAATTTCTTTTTTGTTAAGAAAAAATTAGAAATCGGGAAAGCTCATTTCCCGCCATCTAGGTATCACAATTTTTCCGGGGGGAGGACCCTTAACCTTCCTTCTTTTTTGGGGTTCATTATTTCATGGAAAAAAGAATATGCATGCAACTACTCATTTTTTTTTCTGTGTATACTAGTAAACACATTATAGACCTATTTACTGTAAAAGGAAAGAGAAAAAAAATTAAATGAACCGTTTACAAAAGGGAAAAACCTTGAAATTTGAAGAACTTAAAAATCATTAATAGACACTTCAGAAGTCGGGAAAACTCATTTTTCGCCATCTAGGAATCAACCGATCGCGTTCTATTAAGAGTTCATCGATTCATAGAAAAAAAGAATTCCTTTTCATCTACTCATTTTATTATGTACACATATAAATAGGCCTGTTTACTGTAATAAGAATGAGAAAGTTTATGTGACCGCTTACAAGAATGAATTTTGAAGAACTCAGAAGTCGGGAAAGCTCATTTTCAGCATCTAGTTAGGTAGCAAACTTTTCCTGGGGAGGACCCGGACCCCTTTCTTTTTGGGGTTTTTATGAAAAAAAAGTAACCCCTCCCCCCGCCAAATGTGAACCCTATATTTGCCTCTTTAATTTAAGGATATAACAGTTTAAAGCTAGTAACCTCAAATATAAGTTCCATTCATATAAGATTTTATACTATATTCTACATTAGCTGGCGATAGTAGTTACTGTGAGGCAATTTTCGTTACTACATTAGCTGTTGAGCGTTCTACATTTAGCTAGGGTTGATTCTTTTTGACTACATAAGCTGTTGGGGTTTCTACATTAGCGGGGAGTTTTACTACATAAGCTGTGGAGTGTGCTAAATTGACGGTTTGCACTACATTAGCTGTTGTTTTCTACATTAGAGGTTGTAACAAGCGGTAACAATATTGTACACTGGATGCTAGTGATAATAGTATACATTATGATGTGATAATTAATTAAAATAATAAAATAATACAATTATGATAAAGTTGGCTACAGCCAAAGGTACGGTATTCATTTATTCAACCATATTTCGCGAGGGTGACCCATCCAGTGTGAGCTGATTTTATGGCGCCTTCAACAATACAAATGAGATGTATAGATGATACATAACATGAAAAACATACGTGAATAGTTAAGAAAAGTATAGGCCTATTCTCTAATTGTAAACATTTAAAATTGTTAAAATTCAATAATTAATGTAAAAAGGATGACATGTGTTGTGTCCGAACCACAAGGTTTCGATGTTTCGCGAACCGCAAGGTTCGATGTTTTGCTCGCTGTTGAGCTCTCGCTGGTTTTTCGCATTAAAATGGTTATCTTGAAAGTTTACCTACGTCTTATCATTTCTCATTTACATCAATCTAAGAGTGACAAATACAACAACAGGTAGAAGTTTAAAATACAAATGGATAAAAGATTAAAGTGTACTAGGTATCACACGAACATCAAGGCTGTCATCGAAAGCTTCTAGAAACTAAACTACAACTCTGAAAGGTAACTTACACTCTTTTTCTTATTATCATGACACAGTTGGAGAATGACTTTCATGCGATTGTACTAGGCCTATATTTTAGTTTTATAATGCAAACATATATTGGAGTTTCTCATAGAAACGTCAAAGTGAGTTTATCATTATCATCCTAATGATTATTGCTACATCAATGATTATGTGTAGGCAAAACATTTCATTTTGTGCGACAAGTATTATTAATTACAGATGTCACAATACGTGTTAATTATAAGAATAAAAAATAAGGCCTAGCGCGAACAACATTCATAGTTTTGTGGATAATACTAGCCTAATTATTATTTATTTTAGACGCGTTTGTTTATAGTGATAAATGGGTATTTAACTCTATGTTATTCATATAAATAAAATATCGCAGTAAAGCGAGTTTTAAACCTATTACATTCGCTATTAATCGGTGTACTACTAGAACTATTTAATCTCTTTTGACTTGCATATATTAGTAATTGCTTAATTTGTATATCTTGATAAATTTAATGTTTTTAATTTATTGTAATATTCTTGCAATTCAGTTTTAAAGTACTGCAATGAGATGAAATAAACTAAACTTGAATTTGAACTTGAACATATCGCATATCGCACAGTGTCACCCTGGACATGATATCAGTAGAAAAATCCAACTAAATATTAATGAGATTATTCCAAATCAGGGAGGCGATAGAGATTATATTGTTAAGCTATAGCGCTACCAATCGTTTTTGCCTCAAACGTTAAGGAAAAAAAATTCCCTAACCCCCTTCCAGTCGGCAAGAAAAACCAGAATTCGCTAAGCGAATCGACTCCAAAATCTATAAGCCTTTAAAAAACCCTAAATTGTCTGGGAGCTGTTTTCAAATTTTGTACATGCTTTATTGTTTTTAATGAAACTTTTAAAGCTTTTTTAAACAATTATTTAATTATGTGCAATATATTATCGGTGTTTTGATGTCGGTTTTATTTTTATATAGTATATTTATATTTATTTAAAAATGTTTATATTAATGATTTTAAATATTCAGCAAGTAATGAAGACGCAGAATCTCGGGGAATATCTTTCAAGGTGTTCTTATTAAGACGAGCTTTCGCTGGCAGTCTCCGACTGCTGCCTCTTCATTTTATTGAATATTTGTTGAATGTAGGAGATGTTTTGCCCTACCTGACGCATTATCATACCGAAATTATTTTAAATATTCAGCAAGTAATGAAGAGGCAGAATCTCGGAGAATATCTTTCAAGGTGTTCTTATTAAGACGAGCTTTCGCTGTTAGTCTCCGACTGCTGCCTCTTCATTATTTATTAAATATTTGTTGAATATAGGAATGATGTTTTGCCCTACCTGACGCATTATCGTACCGAATACCCAGTACATCTCCAAATACTACTAAAAAGATGCGCAAGTGATTCGGGTGGGAATCGAACCCACAAATTCCAGGTATTTAGCCTGATGTCTTAACCACTAGACCAGAGAGTTTGCGCTTGGAGACTAGTGATGAATCCGATCCCCTAGTAGCAGCGAGTACTGCAAGTGCTATAAAGGTATGAATTTGCGTTATTTGGGGATGTATTTAGTATTAGGTACGATAATACTTCAGGATTTTGAGATGCTGATGATGATGAATTTAATAATACATTAGCGATGTTGATGTGATATGAAGGTGATGATGATGATGATAACAATTATGATCACGAGAATATAATTGATTTTGAAGATCTATGATATTATGAATTATGTAATGATAGTCATTGTGATAATGGGGACGATGATCTTTTTATTAACACGAGACTATTCAGTGGTCCTTAACAAGAACAAGTTCTTAAAGAGCAGGGACCACTGACTTCCTTACCTAATATTATCTACTGGTGCTTATGTTAAAAAGAAAAAAAAAAAAAAAAAAGAACAGAATAAAAAAAAAAAAAGGAAGAATTAAACGGAAAAGCAGTTTGTGCTTAAAATATACTTTTGAACATTTTCAAATTTTGCATGATAAAAATAGTAATGATTATTCTGATGATGTGGTTACCTTTAATATGTCTCTGATGATTATGATGGTAATGATTACAAAACTGGTTGTTGGAATATCTTTATTATACTAAAATATATGCTAACAATTTGTGTCAAAAATATTCATATTAATGATAAAAGAATCTACATAGAAGCAATAATAATATATAATAGGACAATGCTTATTGGTGTATTGATATTTCTCAAATTTAGCATATAGACAGTAATATTGTTAAAAGACATTGCATTGATTATACAGTAAATGTAGATTTACTTTAATACGTAGTATAGGTACCCATTGTATTTGTTGTGTATTTATTATCAGTTTAACAATGCTGTATTTAATGTATATTATGTTTTTTTGCATGGCTATAATTTTTGAACAGCTTTATAATGAAGTGGCTTTTCGTCGATGTATTTGATAATTAAAGTTATCATTCATTGCTTTTCCACTCTTTCTGTGAGCTTTTAAGACTGAGTTGAATAAATGAAAAACAACACTGAATTCCGCAGCTAGTAATAAATTTCATAACACTCAACATAATGAAAGAATTTAACTAAATTATTCAAAGCATTCATCCTCCAGAAGGCGCTGTTGCTAATTAGAATAGGGTGTATAACGTCTATTTTGAAAAATCATTGATAGGGTTTGCATTGTAATATTTAAGGGGAAAATGTTCCTCAAAGAAATTTTCGTAAAAGAGTACAACAGTTTGCTTTAGGTTCACACTAACTGTTAGCACTAACCGTTAGAAATATGCCCGATCAGTTAACCGTTACCAGGATCTGGATACGCTTATGGTTAGTGCGTGCTATCGGTTAGCAAGTTGAGCACGTTTCTATCAATAACCAATCCCATGTACGTATTTTAATTTCTAGTTTCCTATTGACCAGTAATCCCATCATCATCTTCTTGATATCTCGATCTGGGATTTTCTTTAGCCGGGGTGCAGTAGGAGATTAGAGGGAAAAAGTAGAGGAAAATAGTATATCAGTATATCATATAGTGTCTCAGAAAAAAATCCCATTCTTAGAGCTTATGCAATTTTTAGCACTTTAAAATGTTGACAAAAATATCCTATTTTGAAAAGAAAAATAAAGCCTATTTAACCAGAAATCTGGGAAGTGACTTCTGTCAATTTTTGGATCCTTGTAACCCAGTAGGGCCTATTAACATATGGTCACATATTTAAAACTCATGGTGTATATTGATCTTGATTTTTTTTAGCCACTCCCTGTGACAGAGATAGATAAAGCTGTTTGCCAAGACTTACTACTCTGAGGACCAACTCCTAAACGTATGGAGCTTCTCCAGACTCAAGGCCTGGCTGATAGACATCCACCTGAAACTTAGCAGTGCTTCCTCTGGTCAGCCCTAGAAAGTTAGCGAAGTAAATTTATTATATTTTCCTACATAATGTAGCATTATTAATTTATTTTGCATGTGTTGAACTTAATGAGAAGTATATTGTTTTGTATTGTTTTATGATTTTAATATGAGAAAGAAAATAAATGTTGTTTTTAACTTAACATGGTAATGGAAATGGTCTTCCATTTCTTTCGTCTCTATGCCCTCTATAGCCTAAAAGAAAAAAAAAAAAAAAAAAAAAAGAGAAGCTCTTGACATGAAAAAAAAAAATGACGCGTGAGTGGTGTCTACTTCTTCGATATTTCTTCCAATCGCTACTTACGATATTTGATGATGTTGACAAAGACAATGTTACCCTGTGATGGCATTGACAATGATGATGGTAAATCTGATAATAATAGTTACAATGATGATGGTGATGAAAATGATGATCTTAATAGGGCCAAACAATAATTCATGTTGCCCAAAAACAGGTCAGCTTCATTTGGAAAGGAGTTCTGGTTGGCAATTTTTTTCATTAAATAAAAAGGCCTAGGCCTATTTCTATGATCCCGTTGACAACAGTCAATTGTAACACAGGGCTTAAATCAAGACTACAGGAAATGTATTATTAAATGCTTAAAAAGTGGCCATTGGCAATGTTATATATGTATTTTGGGCTCATTTTTTGGTAAAAATTATAGTATATTTTTGGGAATAAAAAACAAATCTGACATTTTTTTAATTTATCATCAATTTGGGTTGGGCAATACAAAGGGGTTTTTCTGGCTCGGGCCAGGTTTCCTGTGGATGTTACAGTACATTAAGCGGAGGTTTCATTTAACTAATAATCATTCGAGCGTAAATATTCGGAGTGGCACCTTATACATCTACATAACCATTGCGAATATGGTGGCTATCATTATAAGCACGTTCCTTCTTTCTGAGTATCTAATGATAGATTGTGAATTATAGCTATGCTTCTTGAAGATATTCACAAGAAGAGAACACATTCAAAGGCATAATACATCATAATTATCCTTATATAAAAAATCCATCACATCGTAACATATTAATTAATCTCTAAAAGGCTTATAATGAATCCATCAGATAATACGTCAGGTAGGGCAAAACATCACTCCTATGATATTTTCCTGACACGAATTCATATCTTTAGAGACTAGCATGGCTACCACTACTGTACTTCAATGTAATTTTGCACTGTCTGTGCAATCTTGGACCCCATTGCAAATGCGCTGAACTCCGGCCTAATGGGCGTTCTTAATGCTCATTCATTTTCATTTTTCTGGTTCTCAAGTCATTTTTACTTCCCTTGAGTATTTCGAGCATCGAATAAATTCAATAAATCAATCAATTCTGACGGCTATGGAAACAGTAGGTAGGGTTAATGAAACATGCAAACTATGACGTCAGAAGAATAAACTAATGTTGGACCAACGAATGAATTGTGCATGGTTGCACATAATCATTTTTGGAGACAGAGTATAAGTCCATTTCAATTTAACACTAACAAATCTGAAATTCAGATTTCTACATTTTCGTTAAGCCTATGCCTGTTAATGTTATATATGGTATATTTTGTTTTTTCATCTTATATATGCATGCCTCATTTATGTTGTAAACAATTTCGACGAGAACCGATAATAACAGGCCTATAGAAAGAACCTAACATTGAGAGTATTTACCATCAGAAATTGACTACGATTTGTATATAATTGGGCTATGTCTAAAGGGATTTCGAACAAAAAATATATGCAATCACGTATTGAACGAAATATACAGTGGTTACAGAAACGAAAAGTCAACGAAAACCTGGGGAAAGAAAATTTGACTATTCCGATGTTGTTTTTTGCGCCAGGAGAAATAATAGACCTACGAATGATGTTAGGCCTAGCTGACGGTTATCCTAAATGCTCAGTAAGTTTCTAATTACTTCAAAAGAAAAATATCGTAATGGATTCAAGTGGAAAATAAACCAAATTAACCTCCAGATAACTAGCTGTGCTAACCACCACACCACTGATATTGCGTTTTTAAGGTTTGTGATGAATCCGATCCCCCAGCATCGGGTACTACACGACGTTTCTCAGTATGTCGTTTTTCGCAATAGGAGAAATTATACGAATGATGTTTGCCTTACCTGAGGTAGGTGGTCTCCACTCGAACCACTTGCGAGATTTTTTTTGCAAGGATATGGGTATGGCAAACATAATTCGTAAAACTTAATTATTCTGTGGAGATTAGTTATCAAACGAAGAACTAAATACATTAGCCATTATATGGAAATTGAACGAACGCCATAATTAGACCAAAGCGCTTAACTTTGTTTTGATAAGTAAAGATATTTAATAAAAATATTTCGCTTACGTGTAGCATGACTAAGATTGGCAGCAGCGATGACGATGATGAGCATAGATCAGCAGAACATCATTTTCACTTTCCTGTACATATTGTCACGAACGTGCACTAAAGCTAATTGGAAATGCCTAACTGCATTTCACTGTTTTGTTTCTTCCCGAAAAGTACATGAAATTTCAGAATACATTCTAGCCAGGTTTTCTGTGGATGTT
>NW_022724557.1:50451-53556 GCF_011630105.1 Anneissia japonica
AGAGAAAATCATATTCAATTAAAAATAAAAAAAAAAGTAAAAGAACAAAAAAAAAAAAACCATTGTGATGACGGGCAGATAAGAATTAAATTATGCAATTATAATTTCCTTTAATAATGGAGTAAAAAAACTCCATTTATTAATAATTTTGTCTTTTTCTGTTATACTTTTCTCTATTGATATTTTTGATCTCAGAAACATTTCAAGTCCCTGAGAATCTGGTAGATATTAATCCTCCCCCTGTTTTAATAATCCGATAAATTTCCTTTGTTGAAAATTGACTTGAATTTGACATATGTTAGTTTACATTGTTTAATTTTATGTAATAAGTTCATTTTGTATTTCATTGTATTTTCAGCCAAGCTGACACTATGTTTGCTATAATATTTCAATTTTAATGTTATTTTTTTCTCTTTACACCCACTCACTTAATGAAATAATCTATAAAATAAGGTACAATTACAATACATTGTTGTCATGTACTATTTGATCATCTATAAATCACGGTATCAATTCTACTATCATTACTAGGTTTATCAACATTCTGTCCTATACACCATACAAAATGTTTTCATCCCATTCAATTGATTATTCTTTGTTTTCTTTACTTTATACTTCTAAAAACAAACAACCAAACAGAAAAAAGGGAAACCACTAACACACCATGCTATGATTAAGTTCAGTAAGGGTGAAATTCAGTCTTCAAAGTAAAAACTGAATTTATGTTATAAAGCGGAGGCCCACTTGATATAACATACAATCTGATTGGGTAGAAATACAAATTCAAAATACTACCCAATTATTCCCTCTTTTCTATTAATTTATATTGTAATCTATTTTCGCATAATGTCCTTTAGAGTCATCATTTATCTCCTTCTCAATCTGACATCTAGCATCATTGACATGGAATCCCTTGCAATCGGTCTGTCGCAGACACCGCAGCGCACATCTCATGTACGAAGCATCCATAGTGACTCCACGATTCTTCACAGATTGAAAATACAGTGAATCTGGGAATGAATCATACAAATTAACACTTCTAGTTTATGTTTGTTTTTCGAACATAGGCTTACGCAGTTAAATATTATATAATACATTTAAATATTAAATTGCAAAAAATATTAAAAATTGATCCTTTAAAGTTTTATTTACTTTATTTAAGTATCTGTGTTTTTATATTATTGAATATCATTTGCAAATAATAATATAAATAAAACATTAGGGAAATTGTGGGAGCTCATGGTGAACAATGAAATTAATAATGTTATCCAGACTGTACGTAAGAATATACTAAAAATTATAATGGTATTGTTAGGAAAAATTGACTTTGAACCAATAATATTTGATAAATATTACAGTTTTTCTTAAACATGTTTAAATTATGATTTCGTAAGTATACGTTTACTAACGACCATTTAAATATGTTTTTTCTCGAGTAGATTAACTTTATACTCCAACCATTTATACTGGAACTTGGGAAAGCCTTAAAAGGGATGAATTATGAAATTCGATTTAAAATGTACTGTACTTTGTGTTTAATGAAATAAATAGTAGATATTCCCAAAGCTTTTTTAAACATACTGTTTATGGGTGACCCTTTCTTTCAGCATATCCTTGAACGTCGGATGACATATTTAGGGCCCTCTTAAATAAACAAAATAACACAATGCTTCTTTACGAGGATTGGGGAGTGGAGTGGAGTTGCCGTGGTGTCTTGAGAAAAAGAAAAAAAAAATCTGCTGTCACAGGAATTGAACCCGGGACCCTGAGATTAGAAGGTAGGCATATTAACAACTAAGCTTACGGTCGCGGCAACCTTTTAGCCCTTAGGTCTCACACCCAAGACCTCGAGACTCTTCGCAACTACAACAGTTCTTTTCAGAACTACTTACGTGGTGTACCGCAAGCTTCAACATAAATTATGATTTCGTAAGTTTGCGTTTACTAACGACCATTTAAATAATTTGTAGAAAATTCATTGAATATTATGTTATAAAATATTAATATATTTATATTATTAATTCATAACACTTACCATATTCACAAATGTATCCTTTCGACTGTGCATTAGGATTTATAGCTGTAGCAGGAATATCAAAGAGTAAACCAAAGAGTAAACCAGTGATTGTTGCGATCCTAGCCCCACATTGTATGGAATTGCTCAAATCAGGATCTCGACCTCCCCATTGAATAGAAGAACGAAACTCCTCTCCTGTTTCCCACTTCCAGCTTGCATCAACATTCCGATCCAAATCCGCCTGTCGAGATAAGCCGATCTCATACAGACCGTCTGGGTAATTATTTCTTATGTAAGCGAGTACGGCGTCAAATTCATCAACAGTTGTGAAGCTTGCAAGATAACCACCTGATGATTCACAAATTTGCTTTAAATCTGACCATATTTCTTTTTGCTTGATTAGACCAACATTATACTCCGACCACTTATACTGGAACTTGGGAAAGCCTTAAAAAGGATGAATTATGAAATTCGATTTAAAACGTAGGCCTACTGTACTTTGTATTTATTGAAATAAATAGTAGACAATCGCAAAGCTTTTTTAAACATATTGTTTAATGGGTAACCCTTTCTTTCAGCATATCCTTGAACGTCGGATCACATATTTAGGGCCCTCTTAAATAAATGAAATAACGCAACCTTAATTCAGCGAAGTCTCTCTACGAGACTTGGGGAGTGGAGTGGAGTTGTCGTGGTGTCTTGAGATAAAGAAAAAAATAATCTGCTGTCAGAGGAATCGATCCCGGGACCCTGAGATTAGAAGGTAGGCATATAAACAACTAAGCTTACAGTCACAGCAACCTTTTAGCCCTTAGGACTCACACCCAAGACCCCCAGTTACCATAAAAATGTTGTCAAAGATAAACAAAATATACGACCAATGTAATATATCAAAGTAATGTACGGTAGTGTCTCGTAACAGCAGTATTGTATTTAATAAATTTTGCTCAAATAGGCTAGCAGTGTACTCGGACCACTTATACTTGAAATTAGAAAAGCCTTAAACGCGAAGAATTGTGATATCTAGTAAAAAAAATATCTACTAATACTTGTTTTTATTAAATGATATATACATTTGTAAGTAAACA
>NW_022724557.1:53804-72367 GCF_011630105.1 Anneissia japonica
AATGGAGAGAGGTTCGTCTATACAGTAATAATATATAATAGCTGTCTCTTATACACATCTAGATGTGTATAAGAGACAGAAGCCAAGTTCGTTTTTGCAGTTTGATTATTAAAAAAGAAAAAAAAATCTGGGCCTATACCATTTCAGGACATGTGAGCTGAATTTCTTTTTTGTTATGAAAAAATTAGAAATCGGGAATGTTCATTTCCCGCTATCTAGGTATCACAATTTTTCCGGGAGGAGGACCCGTAACCTTCCTTCTTTTTTTTGGTTCATTGATTCATGGAAAAAAGAATACGTATGCAGCTACACACATATGAGGCCTGTTTACTGTAAAAAAAGTATGAGAAAGTTTACCTGACCGCTTTCAAGAATGAATTTTAAAGAACTCAGAAGTCGGGAAAGCTCATTTTCTGTATCTAGGTAACAACATTTTCCCGGGCAGGACCCGGACCATTTTTTGGTGTCTTTTATTAAAAAAATGTACCCCCTACCCCCACCAAATGTGAACCAAGATCTGCCCTTTAATTTAAGGACATAACAGTTTAAAGCTGGTAGGCCTAACCTCAATTAGAAGTTTCTTTCATATAGGATTTTATACTATATTCTACATTAGCTGGCGATAGTAGTTGCTGTGAGGCTATTTTCGTTACTACAGTTGTAGCTGTTGGGGTTTCTACATTAGCGGGGGGAAGGGGTTTACTACATACGCTGTTGAGTGTGCTACATTGGCGGTTTGTACTACATTAGCTGTTGTTTTCGACATTAGAGATTGTAACAAGCGGTAACAATATTGTACACTGGATGCTACTATAATAATAATATAATAATATGCAGAAATTTATAACGCGCCAATTCAAAAAAACATTATCAAAGGCGCAGTGAACAATTAACCCAATTAAAGCGATTTTGTAAACAAAAAAGTTTTCAAATTAGTTTTAAATGAGTTTAAATTTGAAGATTGTCGAACAGAAAGAGGTAATAGATTCCAAAGATAAGGTGCCTGAACAGAAAAAGAGCGTCGTCCATATGTTTTTAGCTTTCTCCTTTTTGAAGGGGCTTGAAGAAGAAATGTATCGAAAGAATGAAGTGCACGAGTTGAAGTAGCCTGGGTTCCAGGCCCTAATTTTAGGTTACTCACTGTTTATGGCACTTAGTGCGCGCCATACCTAATTTAATTGGCGTCCCATACTCGATTTCTTTTTTTTTTAATTAGGGCCTGGGCAAACGATTCATGCGTGCAATTTCCCACATCAAATTTGATGTGGGATATCGTATGCATGACTGATTTTGTAAAGCACACGATTGGATAACTTCATGCATATTAATCAAAATTGAAGATGCGGATGTCTCGACTAGAACAAGCTCCAGCTCCCTTTTGGCTACCTACTTGAATTTAAAACAGTTAGTATAATAGTTCTGGCCTGCTGAGAATGACTGATAACCGTAGGCTATATGCCTACTTGGAACCTTGCTCACCGCTAGCTGCTACACAGATTTAGGCCTTTAGGGTAGAATATTGTTAAAAAGGTAGGCCTCTGTAAGTAAGAACTTAAAAATAGGCCAAGCCTCTACTAGTATAGGCTAGGCCTACTACCTGACTCCAGGCGAGGCCTGAGCCATCCTACTGGAAAGTTAAAGTTTTGTTGTATTTGTATTGTATGCTATCTAGTCTAAGCTTAATTGTTTTTGCCATTGCCAACATTAGTCTTACTAGGGTCTATTCTAAATATTTTACTCCCGTTTTATTAGGGAGGACTATTTAAATTTAGTTATGCCCAACTAGTCGACGCGAGTGACTCAGTTTCGTGGCTCCAAAAATATGAACATTTGATTGGTTGAAATTGTTTATTTCGGTCCGCCCATTTATCCAAATACGGAATATAAGATTACGTCATTCTTTTGGCATCCTGGTGCCTGATTTCAGTGTTTTACAAGTCGCTTATTCCGTCTCTAAATTAACTTTCTCGTTGGTGGCGCTGTCCAGAATGAGAAAAATAATAAAAAATAAGAGACTTGTGGCAAGTCTAGAGTTGAAGTAGTATGGATGCTAGTGATAATAGTATAAATTATCATGTGATAATCAATTAAAATGATAAACATAATACAAATGATAAAATAGGCTACAGCGAGCAGTGATGCTACACTAAAAACCACCTACTGTACAATAATACAAATTGTATTTTTTATTTATTTATTCAACCATAGGCCTATTTCGCGAGGGTGACCCATCCAGTGTGAGCTGATTTTATGGCGCCTTCAACAATACAAATGAGATGTATACATGATACATAACATGAAAAACATACATGAATAGTTAAGAAAAGTATAGGCCTATTCTCCATTTTTTAAAATTTAAAAATGTTAAAATTCAATAAAATGTAATAAGGATGACAGGTAAAAGTTAGACTACCCCGGTTTGCCCGGGTGCTATTTAATTGTTCTGACCATGAACTTTCTTGTTAGTAGGTGATTAGCATCATTATAACTACTTTACACATCTAATGTGAAACCTGAAAAACTTTGGTTGTCAGTGACTGTTTTGTATACGCCCATTCACTACCATATTTGTAGGCTACCGATTGGGGGGGGGACGGGGGAATGATGCGTCTCACATGCACACAGAGCCAGCCAGCTGGACTTGCCCAGTGTATGGGCCCTAATCATGATCTTTTTCTTGGTGAAAAGGAGGCAACATGTAAGTCCTTCCCTGGGTTTATAGCCTCTCTACCCCTCTGCCAACCCACACCTTCCCGTGGTGGACCCTGTTTCCCTAAGCCATGAGGCTTAGGGACCGACGTGGGCAATGGCAAACAGGATTTGAGATGTCACACTTCAAGGCGCATAACACTCAAATTTCTGGAAACGGCAAGGGCGCAGAAGATTACTTCGTACGCGGCCTGTGACACATACTGGAGGCACGTCCGTCCTCAAGTAGGTATTCGAGGTGCTTCGAGGAGAGCACTTAAGGCAGTTCCTGCATAAGGCTCTGGCTATCCTCTGCAACTGATCTGAGCTACCTGGTCGTCTCACTTCTGTGTGCCACCAGGAATCTGTTCACCTCAGCCAAGAGTGTGTGACACCCTCTGTGCAATGGGTATCCCACCTCAAACATCTCACGCACGTTATCTGTACAAGCACAAACAACTTACCAAGTCCTATGGCGATGGGTAATTGGTGAAGGTGGCAGGTTATGACACTGGAAGCCGCTAACCAAGAGCTTGTACATAGGCGGCATGGGACATTGGTCGCTTCGTCGTAGACTATGAGCAGATGCGACACTCGGCAGCATCTCATGTGACTAACCAGCCCTTTTCAGGACAGCACTGGTTAGCCCATTATGGGGAGGGCCTAGAAAAGGTGGCCTAGACATTGCCTGCTCTACTCTCAGTCATGCAGTATACCGCGGCTGCAGGCGTCATTACATAGCGGTCGTAAACATAGAAAGAAATTGAATAAACGTATTATACCTTTCCTTGTTGGCTCATGAACTCGGAGCAAAGTGCTGAACGCAGAACAGCTGTAGTCGCCAAGGAACTAAACAGATACAACATCAGCATCGCTGCACTCAGTGAAACTAGACTTGCCGACGAAGGTCACGTCCAAGAGATTGGTGAAGGGTTCACATTTTATTTGAAGGGCAAGGAAACCTCAGAAAAAAGAATTCATGGAGTAGGCCTTGCCATACGTAATGATCTGCAAAGCAAATTGGATGGAGTCCCCATTTGCATTAGTGAAAGGCTGATGAGCTGCAGGGTATACCTGAATGGAAATAGATAATTATGTTACCATAATTAGTGCATATGCCCCCACGCTTACTGCTGAAGACATTGCCAAAGAGATCTTTTATCAGGACCTCAATCAGTTAATTGCATCAATTTCAAGCAATGACAAGCTGCTTCTGCTTGGCGACTCAGCCCCAACCACGACCATGAATTGGATGCTTTTCCAAGAAAATTCATCAACATCACATCACCATTAAGTCAAAATAAATCGCCAACAAATGTCTTAAGTTGTTTTATCAGGGATTTTTGCTAACCATAGAGATCCTATTAATATGCGTGTCGTGCCATAGGATATAAAGCTTAAAAAATTGTCTTTGATGTAGTCTGTACATATAAAATTATTTCACAACCACTGCAGCCCCACCGCGGTCGTGGTTGGGGCTGAGGTGAGAAGGTTTGAGGAAATAATACCGCTAGATGGCTGGAAATGACACTTTATATAATAATATTCATAATCCTCACATCACCATTATAGTCAAAGTGATGCGCCAACAATTTTCTCATGATCTTTTATCAGTGAATTTCGGCAACCATAGAGAGTAATAATTATAATTCAGGACAGCTTAGCCCTAAATATTCTAAGCTTTAATAAGTACTATAGGCCTAATAATTATAATCAACAAATCACAACTTTCCTTTGCACCTTTAGCCCAATTTTTAATAATATCATTACTGTTATCCTATCACAATCATTATCATCATCATCATCATCATTAACAACAACTGACTGAGCATCCAGAATAAAGAAAGATTCTATCTAAACAAAAATTTATAAACGCTTGGGTGACCCATCCAGTGTGAGCTGATTTTATGGCGCCTTAAACAAGCCTATGATTTATTTTTATAAAGCGAACAGTTACTGGAGTTTCTTATAGAAACGTCGAATGTGTTTATCATTATCATCCTAATGCTTATTGCTACATCAATGATTATGTGTAAAGCAAAATATTTCATTTTGTGCAACAAGTATTATTAATTACAGTATAGTAATATATCGGAATACGTGTTAATACAATTCTAAAAATAAGGCCTAGCGCGACCAACATTTTTAGTTTTGTGGATAATACTAGCCTAATTATTATTTATTTTAGACGTGTTTCTTTATAGTGATAAAGGGGTATTCCAGTCTATGCTATTCATATAAATAAAATATCGCAGTAAAGCGAGTGTTAAACCTATTACATTCGCTACTACTCGGTGTATAGACTTGCCAAAAGTCTCCTATTTTTTAAAATTATTTTTCTCATTCTGGACAGCGCTACCAACGAGAAAGTTAATTTAGAGACGTAATAAGCGACTTGTAAAACACTGAATGCAGGCCCCAGGATGCCAAAAGAATGACTAATCTTATATTCCGTATTTGGATAAATGGGCGGACCGAAATAAAGAATTTTAACCAATCAAATGTTCGTATTTTTGGAGCCACAAAACCGAGTCAATCGCGTCGACTAGTTAGGCATGACTAAAAATAGTCCTCCCTAATAAAACGGGCCTAAAATATTTAGAATAGAACCTGGTAAGACTGATTTTGGCAATGGCAAAAACAATTAAGCTTAGACTAGATGGCATAACATTACAACCTAACTTTCTGGAGGATGGCTCACACCTCTGGAGTCAGAATTAGTAGGCCTGGCATAGTAGTAGAGGTTTGACCTATTTTTAAGTTCTTAATTACATTACAGAGTCCTACCTTTTTAACAATATTTTACCCAGGGAACAGTACGCTAAAAAGGTCTAAATCTGTGTAGCAGCTAGCGGTGAACAAGGTTCTGTCAAGGAACAGTTAAATTATGTAAGTACAGCCTACTATGGTTATCAGTCCACAGTCGTTCTCAGCAGGTCAAGACTATATACTAACTGTTTTAATTTAAGTAGTAGGCAGAAGGGAGCTGGTTAGCTTGTCATCTTCATCCGCATCTTCAATTTTGAAAATTTATTAAGATTAAATAATATGCATGAAGTAAGCCAATCATGTGATGTAGAAAATCAGTCATGCATACGATATCCCACATCGAATTTGATGTGTGAAATTGCACGCATGAATCTAGACTTGCCACAAGTCTCTTATTTTTTTTTATTATTTTTCTCATTCTGGACAGCGCCACCAACGAGAAAGTTAATTTAGAGACGGAATAAGCGACTTGTAAAACACTGAAATCAGGCACCAGGATGCCAAAAGAATGACGTAATCTTATATTCCGTATTTGGATAAATGGGCGGACCGAAATAAACAATTTCAACCAATCAAATGTTCATATTTTTGGAGCCACGAAACTGAGTCACTCGCGTCGACTAGTTAGGCATGACTAAATTTAAATAGTCCTCCCTATAAAACGGCCCTAAAATATTTAGAATAGACCCTAGTCAGACTAATTTTGGCAATGGCAAAAACAATTAAGCTTAGACTAGATGGCATACAATACAAATACAACAAAACTTTAATTTTCCATTAGGATGCCTCAGGCCTCGCCTGGAGTCAGGTAGTAGGCCTAGCTTGGCCTATTTTTAAGTTCTTACTTACAGAGGCCTACCTTTTTAACAATATTCTACCCTAAAGGCCTAAATCTGTGTAGCAGCAGCGGTGAGCAAGGTTCCAAGTAGGCCTATAGCCTACGGTTATCAGTCCATGTCGTTCTCAGCAGGCCAGAACTATTATACTAACTGTTTTAATTCAAGTAGGTAGCCAAAAGGGAGCTGGAGCTTGTTCTAGTCCAGACATCCGCATCTTCAATTTTGAAAATTTACCAAGATTGATTAATATGCATGAAGTTAGCCAATCACGTGATTTACAAAATCAGTCATGCATACGATATCCCACATCAAATTTGATGTGGGAAAGTGCACGCATGAATCGTTTGCCCAGGCCCTTATTCGAAAAAGAAATCGAGTATGGGACGCCAATTAAATTAGCTATGGCGCGCATTAAGTGCAATAAAGAGTGATTAACCTAAAATTAGGGCCTGGAACCCAGGCTAGCATGAATCGTTTGCCCAGGCCCTAATACGAAAAACAAAAAGAAATTAAGTATGGGACGCCATTTAAATTAGGTATGGCGCGCACTAAGTGCAATAAAGAGTGAATAACCAAAAATTAGGGCCTGGAGCCAAGGCTACTAGGTGTACTATAGTACTATCTAATCTGCTTTGACTTGAATATCGCACAGTGTCACCCTGGACATGATATCAGCAGGAAAATCCTACTAAATATTCAAGAGATTATTGCCAAATCAGGGAGGAGATAGAGATTATATTATTGAAGTTAGAGCACCACCAATCGTTTCTGCCTCAAACGTGCGGGAAACAAAATCGCCCCACGCCTGGGAGAGTTACCCCACCCCACGTCGGGGAGAAAAACCACAATTCGTCGGGGAGACAAAAATGTATATGTATTTTCTACTTATTAGTAGACTCCAAATTCGATAAGCTTTTGAAACCCGTAAATTGTATGGGAGCTGTTTTAAAATTGTGTACATGTTTTATTGTTTTTGATAAAACTTTTAAAGCTTTTTTAAAAATTTTAATTTTGTGCAATTCAATATCAGTATTTTTGATGTCGGTTTTATTTGTATATAGTATATTTATATTTATTTAAAAAAATTAATATTAATGATTTTAAATATTCAGCAAGTAATGAAGAGGCAGCACTCGGAGAATAACTTTCAATCTGTTATTTTTTTGACACGAGCTTTCGCGAGCAGAGTGCTGCCTCCACATTACTTGTTGAATATTTGTTAAGACTAACACGTAGGAGTGATGTTTTGCCCTACCTGACGTATTATCGAACCGAAATACTCAGTACATCCCCAAATACTAGCGAAAAAATTCGCAAGTGATTCGGGGGGAATCCAATCACTATCTAGCCTGATGTCTTAACCACTAGACCAACGAGCTTGCGCTTGGTGACTAGTGATGAATCTGATCCCCTAGTAGCAGCGTGTACTGAAAATGCTATAAAGATATGACTTTGCGTCAGGAAAATATCATAGGAGTGGTGTTTTGCCCTACCTGACGTATTATCGTACCGAATATACTCAGTACGGTACATCCCCAAATACTAGCGACAAAATTCGCAAGTGATTCGGGTGGAAATCGAACCCACGACCTCCAGGTATCTAGCCTGATGTCTTAACCACTAGACCACCGAGATTGAGCATGGTGATTTGTGATGAATCCTATCCCCTAGTAGCAGCGGGTATTGCAAGTGCTATAAAGATATGAATTTGCGTTATTTGGGGATGTACTGAGTATTCGGTACAATAATACGACGTCAGGTAGGGCAAAACCAGGGGTTTCGCCAGTGGAGAGCTGCCCCCCACCCCTGGTTGGAGCCCCCCCCCCCGGTTGGAGAGAAAAAGCACAATTCGTCAGGGAGAAAAAATTATATGTCCTTTTTACATATTAGTAGACTCTAATGCTGATTAAGTCAGCCTTTGAAACCTCTAAATTGTTAAAATTTTCGGGGGTAAGCCACCAGGACCACTTTCGAAACCTTTTAATCGAAGCTCGACCACGCCCACTTTGCTTTCGTCGGAAAATCTGACCCCTCGTCGGGGGAACCGCCCCCCCCCCCTTGTCGGGGACCTCGGCCCCCCCGTCGGGCAAATGGGGACCTCGGCCTCCCCGTCGGACAAATCCTGGCGCCACCCCTGGGCTGAGAGAGCAGCTTAGCTCAGTCGGCTAATCTGGTGGTAGCCACTGTGTGTGCGCTGAACCGTGGAGACTTCTAGGTCTCCGGTTCAATTCAAATCGCTGCCTCTCCTTGTGCTTCAGCTAGAGGGCTGAAATACAAGTTACAATAGCGCACCGTCTTTCGGATGAGACGTTTAAGCCGTTGGTCCCGTGTGCATTTATGGCCCATGTGCACGTTTAAGAACACAGTACACTCTTCGGAAAAGAGTAGGGGATTGTCTCCCGGTGTACTGTCCAATCAACACCAGAAGGACCCTACTGGAAATTAGTCATCTTCTTCTGGACATTCGTGGGCTATCTTTGGTGTTTACACCGAATAAATCCAATCCAAACATCACTCCTATGATATTTTCTTCCATTTCTTATAATCTAACCTAACACTAAGAAATCTGAAATTTAGATTTTTACATTTAAGTTAAGCCTATGCCTGTTAATGTTATATATGGTATATTCTGTGTTTTTTCATCTTAAATATGTATGCCTCATTTATGTTGTAAACAACTTCGACGAGAACTGATAATAAGAGGCCTATAGAAAGAACCTAACATTGAAAGTATTTGCCATCAGAAGTTGACTACGGTTTGTATATAATTGGGCTATGTCTAAAGAGATTTCGAACAAAAAATATATGCAATCACGTATTGAACGAAATATACAATATTTCCAGAAACGAAAAGTCAACGAAAACCTTGGGAAAGAAAATTTGACTATTCCGATCTTGTTTTTTGCGTCAGGAGAAATAATAGACCTACGAATGATGTTAGGCCTACCTTACGTGTTATCCTATTAATGCTCAGTAAGTTTCTAAATACCTCCAAAGAAAAATCTCGAAATGGATTCAGGTTCAAAATGAATCAACCTCCAGATAACTAGCTGTTCTAACCACTACACCACCGATATTGCATTTCAAGGTTTCTGATGAATCCGATCCCCAGCAGCGGGTACTACATGGCATTTCTACAGTATTTCGTTTTTCTCACTAGGAGAAATTATACGAATGATGTTTGCCCTACCTGAGGTAGGTGCTCTCCACTCGAATCAAGGTTATGGGTGTGGCAAACATAATTCGTAAAACTTAATTATTCTGTGATTAAGATTATCAAACGAAAAATTGATTAGTATATATTTAATAAAAATATTTCTCACGTGTATCATGACTAAGATTGGCAGCAGCGATTACGATGATGAGCATAGATCGGCAGAACATCATTTTCACTTTCCTGTACATAATAATTGTCGCGAACGAGCACCAAAGCTAATTGAATATATTTAACTGCGTTTCACTGTTTTGTTTCTTCCCGAGAACAATACGAATTTTCAGAATACCCTCCAGCCAGTTTTCTGTGAATGTTACAGTAAAGCAGAGGTTTCATTAACGAATATTCATTCGAGCGTAAGTATACGGAGTAGCATCTTATACAACTACATAAACATTACGAATCTGGTGGTTATCATTCTAAGCACTTTCCTTCTTTCTGAGTATCTAATAATGATAGATTGTGAATTATAGCCATACTTCTTGAAAATTTTCACAAGAAGAGAACACATACAAAAGAGAACACATACAAAGGCATAATACATCATAATTATCCTATCCAACACATCATAACATTATGAATTAATCTCTAAAAGACTTATGAGTCCATCAGATTTTAAGGTACTTCGAAAAATCCAAATGAATTACGGTACATTGTTTGATACCGATATCACATTAAAGTGTTAAGCTATACGAAGACCTGACATAATTATGATATTACTGGAGATACATGTGAATTTCTCTTGAATAGAATAATTACTCGATGGTCCTATGATACGTTCCGTACATTGAACATGTTTACATGTCTTACATCTCTTTTATTACATTAGTCATACCTACATTATCTACTTGATGTTGAGCTAGACTTAAATAACTAGTCCTTCAAGCTGGATCATGTCAATATGAAAGCATAGGAGGTTCGTTAAACATGTCTTTGGTGGCTAGGTCTGATTCCAATATGCCTCAGCCACAATTTCACTCACCCAACCACCCCCGCCCATCCCCACATATCTGGCCCGCAGTCGATCCTCTCGAGTTCGCTCGGCCTAGCAAAACAAGGCCAAACGATCCGCTAGAGTTGGCTCTGTCGGCTGTTGCGGCCGGAAAGTGTAAGAATAATATTCTAAAAATGCATCTTACTTCCGATAAGCACCAATTTTGAAGCGGACCCGGATACATGTAACATTGTCATGTGTGAAAATCAAAAATAAATCGGTCAAGTAGTTTTTGAGTTTTTTTCGAAAGTACACACACCACAGACAATACCTTCGTAGAGGCGACGGTAGTCAGGGGTAATCGCCCCTCTTTCAGAGAGGCGAAGGTAATTATTGAAGTAGAAACAAAGCTTAATATTGGACGTCAGCACAAACCCGACATCCTTTTCCGTTTCATTAACTATTCTACTGAGGCAGGGCGGATCTGGGTTCAAATTTAGGAGGGAGTCAGAATGTTTCCAAAATTCCCCCTCCCACCCAAAATATAAAAGGGGGCCTGGGCTTCTCACCTGGGAAAATGTTGATTCCTACATTGCGGAAAATAAGCTTTTCCGACTTCTGAAGTTTCTTTTAATGACTTTTAAGTCAAAATTCAAGGTTTTATTCCCTCTTGAAAACGGTAGGTAAACTTTTCCATTCATATTCAATTCAATTCAAGTCGTTTCCTACGCAGTGTTTTAATTCAGTAGAGTATTTGAATTTTTTTTTGTTACCGTTTGTTATTTTATTTTAAATTCTATGTTGTATGTTATTCTCATGTGAACGCACCGTCATCGTGTGCCACTGATTTAAAAGTGAAGTTTCAAATAAAGATTGTTATTATTATTATTATTATTATTATTATTATTATTATTATTATTTCAGTAAATAGACCAGTGTGTGCACCAGTATACATACAGAAAAAAACAAATGAGTAGTTGCATACGTATTCCTTTTCCATGAATCGATGAACCCCAAAAATAAAGGGGGTCGGGGTCTTACCCAGGGAAAATTTTTATCCTTAGATGGCGGAAAATAAGCTTTCCTGACTTCTGAGGTGTCTTCTAATGACTTTTAATTGTTTGATGTTGCTTTTCCCACTCTTTGAAAACGATTCAATGAATCTCCACTTCTAATTTTCCCATTGTAACAACACAAATTTCAGTTCACTGGTCTAGAATTTACAGCTCAAGGGTCTAGAGGGATCCCCGGATCCCCTGACTTTTTAATTTTTCTTTACTTGAACAACGTTTATTGATACGGTCATTTCGGACTGTTCACGTAGGCCGTCGAAAGCAATTTTGCAAGTTTTCCCGGCCATTATAGATAGAGCTGGCCAGGGGAAGGGATGGTGGTGGTAGAGTGCGTGGTTTTCGCTTACGGAATTTTGGTTTTTAAGCTGTCCTGCTACCCCTAACAATTGATACAGGATTTTAAAGTTAGTTCAGTCGCCACCCCAGCCCCCACCATGACTAGTGAACAACCTTTGAATGCCCGGAAATAGAAGCTGACAACATGTATAGCCGCTATCCCTCCCCTTCAGATGCAGTCACAATATTTGAAGCTAGCATGGGGATAGAGCTTTGAAAATATGGCACCTCTGGATGCTCGAAAATAGCAGTTGGCAATTCATAGCATCTCACCCGTCCTCATCCTGCTGTAAATTGACTGACTCAGCCCCACAATTGGAAAATAATGACAAAACAAATCTATTGCGAGAATGATAAATTGTTCAAAATTTAATTTCTATCAGAACTAGGCCTATATGAATTTAATTGCTTATTCTTTCATGAATAAATAATGTGCAAGGAACATGAATACATTATAATACAATAAATAAAAGTGCGTGGTTTTGGTCTGACTGCACACATTATTTACATAATGTGCAATATTGTAATAAATAAGCAATATGCAATTAAATAAAATATGTGCTATGTACTTACAGGATGCAATGCTATGAATTATTAAATAGTCCTCAATATAAATAGGCCTACCGTATAATATGATGATGCCTGGTAACGGTGATGATGATTTTGACATATACCGTAGGTGGTGAAATAGTTTGAGTAATGCAGACTAAAGTGAAGTGAGTCCAAGGTGCTGGAATGAAGGGGAAAATGTCCTCGGTGGGTGAAAGAAAAAAAAATCCCCTTTAAAAATCGGCAGTTTTGATTGATATAATTTGGTGGTTTCTATATAATCCAACTTTTTAACTTGGTTATTTTGGGATAGTGACGTCATCTGTATTTGCAGATAGACGATATGTAATGAGAGAAATCCAAATGCTTGTCATAAATGACTCCAAGATTTCGAACATCAGAGATGCTTAGCATAGTATCATTGCAGTTATTTTGAATATTAGAGGCAAAAACAGATTTTTTTTTACTAAACTGTTAATATGTATATTTTTACAACATATTTTCGTATCATTTATATTCATTTTTTATGCATTAACTTGAATTTTATATTTGCATTGTTTATCGATGCTAAAATTATCTTATATATAAATTTATTTATTATTTTATTCAATTTACAGGCAAGCCGATGATGCATATCCTTACTTCTATTGTATAACTTTAAAAAATATTTTACTAATACCATCTCAAAACTTAACAGAGACTCGTATACAAAATGACACTAAAATACTGTTTAACCAAGACTAACATTTTGATTTACTACAAATACACTGTGAATCAATTGTCTAAAACAATCTTTAAACAGACAAAAGGTCTGAACATCAAATAAGGTAGAAATATGAATTCTATGTTATACACAAGCTTTTTCTTTTCCTATTTAGTACTATTTTGAGTAAATTAGTTTCGCATAATGTGCTTTAGATTATCATTTATCTGCTTTTCAATCTGACATCCAGCATCATTGAGATGAACTCCCTGGCACTCGGTCTGTTGCTGACATCGCAACGCACATCTCATGTACGAAGCATCCAAAGTGACTTCACAATTCTTCAGATTGGAAATACAGAAAATCTAGGAATGAATCAGGCACATTTTCACTTCTAGTTTATGTTTTTTTCTTTATAAACGAACATAAACTTACTGTACGCAGTTATAATACATTTAATAAAATTGCAAAAAAATATATATTATTAAGAAGTAACTAAAAGAATTTGATCACTTAGAGTTTTATTACTTTATTTAAGTATCTGTGTTTTTATATTTATATATTGAATATTATTTGCAAAAATAAAATTAATAAAACATCAGTAATATTGTGGGAGCTCATGGTAAGCAATGAAATTAATAATGTACTGAAGACTAAAGACGTAAAAATATACTAAATCACATAATGTCATCTTTAGGAAAAATTGTCTCAATAATAGGCCTATTTTATAAATGTTGCAGTTTGTAATTATTTTAAACATGATTTCTTATAACGACCATTTAAATAATTTGTAGAAAAGCAATTTAATATTATGTTATATTATATTAATATATTTATATTATAAACTCATAACATTTACCATATTCACAAATGAATGTTCTCGATTTTACACTGGGATTATAGTATTAGCAGGAATATCATACATTTTACCAGTGCTTGCTTCGATCCTAGTCCCACAATGTACAGAATTTCCTAAATCAGGCTGTTCATTTGCCCATGGAATAGATGAAAGAATCTCCGCTCCTGAATTCCCCTTCCAATTTTTATCAAAATGCTGATCCAAACCCGCCTGGCATGATAATCCGATTTCGTGTAAACCGTCTGGGTATTTCATTCCTTCGTATTCGAGTACGGCGTCCAATACATCAACGGTTGTGAAGCTTGCAATATATCCACGTGATGATTCACAGATTTGCTTAATCTAACCAGATTTCTCTTTGCTTAATTAGTCCAACTGTATACACCGACCACTTATATTGAAAGCTAGGAAAGCCTGAAGAAGAATGAATTGAGAAATTCAATTAAAAAAAATTATTAAGTGCTTGTTTGTATTTAATGAAATATACATTTGTAAATTATAAGTGCTATGATAGTGTTAAAAGAATCGAAATAAAAAAAGAATCGTGAACTTAAAAATCATAGAGTATAACAGAACAGAGAGAAAATTACCAGAATCGCCGATAAACATTGTTTTTTTAGAATCGATTATACACATATGTATATAATATATATACAAATAAATACATAACAATAACATTCGAAAAGAACATAAGGTGTTATAATTATATATGTACAAAGGAATATTCATATTCATAAAATACAACCAAAAATCTTTACACTAAACTGTACTGAAAAACGATAAAGTGTAATAAGTTGTACCTGACAGTTATTTGAATCTGTTCAACTATGCAGCCTCTGTGGTTTAATAGTTATGACGCTCACATTGACAGCGAGAGATCGCATGTTTGAATCCCGTCAGAGGCATTTTATTACACAATGTATGTATTTACTCATTTATGTCACAGTGAAAAGTTAAATGGATATTGTTTGTGAAAGAGTAAGGTAAAATACAGTACTATTAATTACAATTACAAAAGAACTAATAATTATGCATGGAGTAGCTGGCATATGAGTCAGCAGAAAAGTTGTATGAATAATGATGAGCTAAAAGCAAGTGTGAACTGGTGATACGTGTTCATAAGTGAAGTGTGTAATTATGTTAATTTATGATCAAATTGGAAGAATAGGAATTATCCTGTGGACAGTTGCACAGGAGAGGTGATAGAAGGTGAATGAATTTATATTATTGTAGTTCTGGATTTCATTTATCTGTAGTGCCACCCGAGATGTGGAGTTTATATGCTTATGATGTTAGCCCGAAAAGGATGCTAGCTAGATAGGAGCATGATATAGGCAGTAGTTTGTGATAATGTTTGAAGGTGCTGCAGAAGTTAAAAGTAATTATTCAAAGGAAAACAAGCAGATGGCAAGCTCATGGAAACTAAGGCAATGCTTTGAACATTTGTTTGAATACCTGAGTTATATATAATTTAAAATAGGTTTAATTAACAATTGGTACCAATATGATTGGAGATACTTTTGTTTGATGCGCAGTCAATAATTATTATTCTTATTATTATAATTATTATTATTATTATTATTATTACTCAAATAAATGTGTGTTGTGAATATTGGTATTATATTTTTGAAATTTTTTTGTTCACTTGTCGTTGTGTACATCACCTAAACACATAGTCACAACACCCTAGTCAACGTTTGCAAGTCCACCTTGAGTGGGACAATTATGATACAAAATTAGTTGAGAGCTATGCTACACGATGTACTAAAATGTCCTTAAAACACTATATATATACATATATATATATATATATATATATATATATACATACATACATATATATATCATCAAAGTAATATATAAAATCATCAAAAAATATATAAATCATTAAGGAAAGGGAAATAGGGTGTTCGAATAAATGACATTATTAATTCCCTTTGGAAAATACCACACAGTGAACACAGTGTGAAAAACTATGTGTTCACATAGTGTACACATACTGCACCACAGTGTGTGCACTGTGTGTTCACATTGTGTACACTGTGTGTTTACAGTGTGTACACTGTGTGAATAACCCATTGACTATATGAAATTGGTGAGGTTTTCACACTGTGAACTGTGTGAAACACAGTGTTTACACACAGTCACCACACAATAAACACAATGTCGCCATAGTGTAGCCACACAATTAACACACTGTCCGCACACAGTAAACACTGTGTTTCCATAGTGACACCAAACATAAACATAGTGTCACCACAATAATCACATTGTTCCCACACAGTAAACACACTGTCCCCATAGTGTAGCCACACAATCAACACACTGTCCCCACACAGTGAACATAGTGTTTCCATAGTGTCACCACACAATAAACACAGTGTGTTTACAGTGTGTTCACTCTGTGGACTATGTGAAATTGGTGAGATTTTCACAGTGTGAAACACAGAAACACATTGTTGTCACAAATTGCTAACATTCAGTAAACACAGTGTTAACACACCTTTCACACACTGTTCCCATAGTGTACCACACAATAAACAAACTATCCCCATATTTTCACTAAACACAGTGTCCCTATAGAGTAAACATAATGTCACCCCACAATAAACACAATGTGTTTACTCTGTTGACTATGTGAAATTGGTGAGGTTTTCACGTTGTCATATCTTGCCAACATACAGTAAACACAGTGTGAACACATAATTGACTATGTGTTATTTGTGAAGTTTGCACAAAACTGTTTGTTCTACAGAGATTCAGTGTCACCACGCAGTAAAACCATCACATGCACAATCTCAAAGCTCTCACCTTCATCCTGCAAGGTACAACAAAAATAAAATATTAACAGTTTTAAAATTGATAAAATAAACATTTATTAAACGAACTTTTAAGTACATATATAAGCACTATCATAAGATTATTGTCAAAAGTATACAGTAACTGTTTCACACTAAAATTATTGTTTTGCTTAAAATTAGTCAAGGATTTTAATAGTTGTTAAGTTAATGTAGCAATGAGTTTACAATTTTTTTAAATTATTTTTACTGCATATAGACGAACAGTTACTTAGATGGTAAAGCATGCTGCAGCTCATCTGTATGATATGAAATACGGGATAGTGGATTAATATAAATAAATAATATAGAATATATTTAAAGGTACGTAAGATTAACTAAAAAATATACAAAAATACACCCTACTACACACATATCAATGTACTGCGGTCACTGTGCATGGTGTTGTCTGACAGCACATACCTGCTGACCTCGATAGAGAGCGATTGACTGCACAAAGGTTTCCATGCTGGTGCATCTGCGCTTAAACTGTCTTTGTAGCTATGAATCGTGTATCCATTCAATTATCTCATTTTTTTGTGATATAAGGGGGGGGGGTCGCAGGCGCCCCCCCCCCCCCTAAATCCGCCCCTGATAGCCCTTTAAATGATGCATCTATCTTTAACTCATTGACAAATGGTATGGAAAAATCAGAGTATGCCAGCACAGGCTCAGAACATAGTTCTCCTTCAATGTGTCGAAGGCCGCCTGGTGTACATCCTCCAATATGAATAAACACTTTTTCAGGTTCTCAGCCTGTAAGCAACTAGATATTAACTCATGCAGAGGCTTAGCTATTTGTGAGAACACCGGCACAAACTTCCTGTAGAATGAACAAAAACCTAAGAAAGACCGCAGTTGCTTGGCTTTTGTTGGCACTGGCCAGTCTCTCACCACCTGTACCTTCTCTGGATCTGCTTTCACACCTTCTTTAGTAACGACGTGGCCTAAATACTTAACTTCGCTTTTAAACAGTTCACACTTACTTAGTTTGATCTTTAAACCGTAACGTCGAAGTCCGTTAAAACAAAACACGAAGATGCTCAATGTGGTCTTCTAAAGTCTTCGAATACACCAGCACATCGTCAGAATAGCAAAGTGTACTTCTAAATAATTGGTCTATTGAACATGACTGCATGAGTCATGAGTGTTCCGGGTGCATTGCATAAGCCGAACAGCATTCTGGCATACTCGTACAATCCAAATGGTGTAGTAAAACTTGTTTTGTAACAATCGCTCTTCGCTACTGCCACCTGGTGATATCCTGAAAGTTATAAATCTATGGACGAGAACCATTTAGCACAATTAAGAGCATCTAAGCTCTCATCTATCCTTGGGATTGGGTATGCATCTTTTAAAGCTTTTAAGTTTAGTTTCCTGTAGTCCACACAGAGACGTAAAGATCCGTCTTGTTTTCTAACCAGGACAATTGATGATGCAAAGGCACTGGTACTAGGTCTAATAATATTTCGTTCGAGTAGTTTTCTTAAATGTTCTCTCACTTCTTCTAGCTGTGATGGAGGTATTCTTCGAAATGGTTGTTTAATTGGGCTAATATATCTGAATTATCTTTAAGAAATAACATTATCAACTTACGGTCTCCTTCTGGGAACTCGTTTCTGACTGTAGGTAAATAATAATAATAATAATAATAATAATAATAATAATAATAATAATAATAATAATAATATTAATAATAATAATAATAATAATAATAATAATAATAATAATAATAATAATAATAATAATAATAATAATAAAA
>NW_022724557.1:72684-81210 GCF_011630105.1 Anneissia japonica
CAGAATCTAATTCAGCTAGCTTTACTGCATACCATACTTGCAAATTCGATGGGTGGTAGCAAAAAACCGAAGCCGGCTCCCAAAGCTGGAAGTGCTCTTGATTCTGAAGAGTATGCATCTGCTTCTGGTAAACCTTGCAATCAGCCTTCAAAAGTAGAAAATATCACTGATATTGCAGATGTGAAAGAAATTATTGATTTTGAGCTAGGGAAATGCTTAGCACCGGACTCCTTATTTATGAAGAAAATCTCCGCAGCTGTATCAAGTGTCGTACAAGAACAATTGACCGGTAAGCTGTCTGACCTTATTAGAGACTCATTGCATTTTGACATTAATAAGACTAATGATAAGATAGGCCTAACTAGTCTAGAAGAAAGAATTACGAATTTAGAAAACAACATCGATGAAGCCGAAAAATATTCTCGTCGATGATATAGATGATATGGAACTTGATCTTTTATTAACTGTACCTACAGAAATAGTATAGAATTGTCAGCACTTGACTCTAAGTTGATTTTGATTTATTTTTTTTATATTGATTATTGTAAATCCTTTTGTCCTATATTGAAATGGAGCTTTTGCTAAACTACAGTATAGCAAAGTACAGTACAGGACGAATTAAACATTAAAGGATAAACACATAACGCTACATAAGTGTAAGTAATTTTGTATTGTTGTCCTCTTCTGTCACGGAGCATCAAAGCTAACACAATGTAGTTGGAATCATACATGTGACCAGAGGCCGACCTAAGGATATCTACGGTTCAGTGTACAGCGTTTGTTCAAGTTTTGAAAACGCCTTGGAACACCGATCAAACTCAAAAGTTTTAGCATTATTTTGATGTTTTTAAACGTTTTTAAAACATTCTTAAAATGTGTTACAATACCAAAGTCAATGTAACTAGAGTTCTTTAGTTACATTGACTTTCGTATTGTAACACATTTTAAGAATGTTTTAAAAACGTTTAAAAACATTAAAATATCGTTATAATGACGTTTCTGAATGTTACCTTTAAAAACTCAACATAAATACGTTTTTAAAACGTAATATTATAACGTTTTACAAACGTAATAAAAACCCTTTGTAAATGTTTTTAAAACGTGATACAAGACCAAAGTCGATGTAATCAAGGTTATTTTTACGTTATAATAACGTTTTTAAAACGTTACATTAAAACGTTATTAAAACGCTATCAAAACTCCACAAAATTACGTTTTCGAAACGTTTTACTAAAACGTTTTTTGAACCAAACTCATACGTTGTATAACGTTTTTTAACGTTAAATTGTTAGCTGGGTTAATATTGGACGTTAGCACGAACCTGACATCCTTTACCGTTTCATTTACTATTCTACTGAGGCAGGGCGGATCTGGGTTCAAATTTAGGAGGGAGTCAGAATGTTTCCAAAATTCCCCCTCCCACCCCAAATATAAAAGGGGGCGTGGGCTTCTCCCCCGGGAAAATTTTGATTCCTACATGGTGGGAAATGAGCTTTTCCGACTTTTGAAGTTTCTTTTAATGACTTTTAAGTTCTTTAAAATTAAAGGTTTTATTCCCTCTTGAAAACGGTAGGTAAACTTTTCCATTCATATTACCAGTCGTTTCCTACGCAGTGTTTTAATTCAGTAGAGTATTTGAATTTATTTGTTACCGTTTGTTATTTTATTTTAAATTTTATGTTGTATGTTATTCTCATGTGACCGCACCGTCATCGTGTGCCACTGTTTTAAAAGTGAAATTTAAAATAAAGATTATTATTATTAGTATTTCAGTAAGTAGGCCAGTGTGTGCACCAGTATACATACAGAAAAAAAACAAATAAGTAGTTGCATACGTATTCCTTTTCCATGAATCGATGAACCCAAAAAATAAAGGGGGGTCGGGGTCTTACCCAGGGAAAATTTTATCCTTAGTTTGCAGAAAATGAGCTTTCCCGACTTCTGAGGTGTCTTTTAATGACATTTAATTATTAAGCTTTTCCCACTTTTTAAAGCTATTCAATGAATCTCGACTTCTAATTTTCCCATTGTAACAACAAAAACTTCAGTTCACGGGTCTAGAATTTACAGCTCAAGAGTTTAGAGGGTGATCAGGATCCCCTGATCACCCCCCCCCCCAACACACAAACACACACACACACTTCAGATTCGCCAATGCAGTTACTCAGACATTTCGGACCGTTCACGTAGGCCGTCGAAAGCAATTTTGAAAGTTTTCCCGGCCGTTATAGATAGAGCTGCCCGGGGGAACGGGGAGGTGCTGGTAGAGTGCGTGGTTTTCGCTTACGGAATTTTGGTTTTTAAGCTGTCCTTCTACCCCTACAAACGGATACAGGATTTTAAAGTTAGTTGAGTCTCCACCCCAGCCCCCACCATGATTAGTGAACAACCTTTGAATTCCCGGAAATAAAAGCTGAAAATTTAATTTCTATCAGAACTAGGCCTATATGAATTTAATTGCTTATTCTTTCATGAATAAATAAAGTGCAATGAACTTGAATACACTATAATACAATAAATAACAGTGCGTGGTTTTGTTCGAACTGCCCACATTATTTACATAACGTGCAATATTGTAATTAATAAATAAACAATATGCAATTAAATAAAACATGTGCTATGTACTTACAGGATGCAATGTTATGCATTATTAAGTAGTCCTCAATATAAATACCGTATAATATGATGATGCCTGGTAATGGTGATGACTACGTTGACATATAGGTGGTGAAATAGTTTGAGTAATGCAGACTAAAGTGAAGTGAGTTCAAGATGCTGGAATGAAGGGGAAAGTGTCCTCGGTGGGTGAAAGAAAAAAAATCCCCTTTAAAAATCGGCAGTTTTGATTGATATAGACTAATTTAGTGGTTTCTATATAATCCACCTTTTTAACTTGGTTATTTTAGGATAGTGACGTCATCTGTATTGACAGATAAACGATATGTAATGAGAGAAATCCAAATGCTTGTCATAAATGACTCCAAGATTTCGAACAACATCAGAGACGCTTAGAATAGTATCATTGTAGTTAATTTGAATATTAGAGGCAAAAACAGATATTTTTTTAACTAGACTGTTAATATGTATATTCTTACAACATATTTTTGTATCATTTATATTCATTTTTTATGCATTAACTTGAATTTTATATTTGCATTGTTTATCGATGCTAAAATTATGTTATTTATAAATTTATTTATTATTTTATTCAATTTACAGGCAAGCCGATGATGCATATCCTTACTTCTATTGTATAACTTTAAAAAATAGTTTACTAATACCATCTCAAAACTTAACAGAGACTCGTATATTTATGACACTAACATACTGTTTAACCAAGACTAACATTTTGATTTACTACAAATACACTGTGAATCAATCGTCTAAGACAAGCTTTAAACAGACAAAAGGTCTGAACATCAAATAAGGTAGAAATATGAATTCTATGTTATACACAAGCTTTTTCTTTTCCTATTTAGTACTATTTTGAGTAAATTAGTTTCGCATAATGTGCTTTAGATTCATCATTTATCTGCTTTTCAATCTGACATCCAGCATCATTGAGATGAACTCCCTGGCACTCGGTCTGTTGCTGACATCGCAACGCACATCTCATGTACGAAGCATCCAAAGTGACTTCACAATTCTTCAGATTGGAAATACAGAAATTCTAGGAATGAATCAGGCACATTTTCACTTCTAGTTTATGTTTTTTCCTTATAAACGAACATAAACTTACTGTACGCAGTTATAATACATTTAATAAAATTGCAAAAAAATATATATTATTAAGAAGTAACAAAAAGAAGTTGATCACTTAAAGTTCTATTACTTTATTTAAGTATCTGTGTTTTTATATTTATATATTGAATATTATTTGCAAAAATAAAATAAATAAAACATCAGTAATATTGTGGGAGCTCATGGTAAGCAATGAAATTAATAATGTACTGAAGACTAAAGACGTAAAAATATACTAAGTCACATAATGTCATTTTTAGGAAAAATTGTCTCAATAATAGGCCTATTTTATAAATGTTGCAGTTTGTAATTATTTCAAACATGATTTCTTATAACGACCATTTAAATAATTTGTAGAAAAGCAATTTAATATTATGTTATATTATATTAATATATGTATATTGTAAACTCATAACACTTACCATATTTACAAATGAATGTTCTCGATTTTACGCTGGGGTTATAGTATTAGCAGGAATATCATACATTTTACCAGTGCTTGCTTCGATCCTAGTCCCACAATGTACAGAATTTCCTAAATCAGGCTGTTCATTTGCCCATGGAATAGATGAAAGAATCTCCGCTCCTGAATTTCCCTTCCAATTTTTACCAAAATGCTGATCCAAACCCACCTGGCATGATAATCCAATCTCGTGTAAACCGTCTGGGTATTTCATTCCTACGTATTCGAGTACGGCGTCCAATACATCAACGGTTGTGAAGCTTGCAATATATCCACGTGATGATTCACAGATTTGCTTAATCTAACCAGATTTCTCTTTGCTTAATTAGTCCAACTGTATACACCGAACACTTATATTGAAAGCTAGGAAAGCCTGAAGAAGAATGAATTGAGAAATTCAATTAAAAAAAATAATTAAGTGCTTGTTTGTATTTAATTAAATATACATTTGTAAATTATAAGTGCTATGATAGTGTTAAAAGAAATCGAAATAAAAAAGAATCGTGAACTTAAAAATCATAGAGTATAACAGAACAGAGAGAAAATTACCAGAATCGCCGATAAACATTGTTTTTTTAGAATCGATTATACACATATGTATAATAATATATATACAAATAAATACATAACAATAACATTCGAAAAGAACATAAGGTGTTATAATTATATATGTACAAAGGAATATTCATATTCATAAAATACAACCAAAAATCTTTACACTAAACTGTACTGAAAAACGATAAAGTGTAATAAGTTGTACCTGACAGTTATTTGAATCTGTTCAACTATGCAGCCTCTGTGGTTTAATAGTTATGACGCTCACATTGACAGCGAGAGATCGCATGTTTGAATCCCGTCAGAGGCATTTTATTACACAATGTATGTATTTACTCATTTATGTCACAGTGAAAAGTTAAATGGATATTGTTTGTGAAAGAGTAAGGTAAAATACAGTACTATTAATTACAATTACAAAAGAACTAATAATTATGCATGGAGTAGCTGGCATATGAGTCAGCAGAAAAGTTGTATGAATAATGATGAGCTAAAAGCAAGTGTGAACTGGTGATACGTGTTCATAAGTGAAGTGTGTAATTATGTTAATTTATGATCAAATTGGAAGAATAGGAATTATCCCTGTCTCTTATACACATCTAGATGTGTATAAGAGACAGCCTTTATACCTTGAAGTCTTTTATTTGGAAAATATTTAGTAAGAAAATAGGCTATTTCATAATAATATTGTAATACTTATTAGCAGGACGGTATAGGCCTATTTACATCCGTGGCTGAAATAGAAGTTTCTGGACTGAATTTCTTGAATTATTCAAAGGAAAACAAGCAGTTGGCAAGCTCATGGAAACTAAGGCAATGCTTTTGAAAGGCTCCTATATTCAATTCATACTAAGTTCTCAGTAATCGGGTTATCTGAGACCTGGCTAAATGGGAGGTCTCACCACGAAATGAGACGCATCGTTGGTGAAATCATTTTGAGATAATCACCAAAATAGACCAAAGTCAAAATTGTTACACAATTTTGATTTTAATATGTATCTCATTATTTTCTGCCATGTTTTCTGTAATATTTACTTCACAATTTACAGACTTAATCCGTGTACCAGATCGTAATACTATATCATAAGCTTCCATTAACTTAACAAATACAACAATATACAATATAACATAGGCCTAATATGCATCTTTTTGTAATCAAATTTTTAAAGGAACAAATCATAGAACCTACCTCAAATTTGTATACACAATTTACTCTTCTTCAGTTATCTTGTCTTGACCTTGCCACACCATAACAGCGCTGTCTTCACCACTGCAATTTGCGTCTTGACTTCAGTTCTTAACAGCTGCACTGCACCAAAATGTTCGTCTCTTTAACCATACACCAGTTTAGCGTTGCCCACCAACTTCTCAAATATTCATGTCACTTCAGTTGAACTCTTCTCTGTGTCACCTAGGCCAACTCTGCTCTACCAGATCAATTTTGCTTCACCATATCAACTGCATTACCAGACCAGACCAATTCGTCATTTCACAGCCCCACCAATTTACTGTAGTCGTTATCCGATCACTTCGGCATCCGATGACGTACCAATGAAATAAATTTCTTTAACCGCTGCCACCATGTAACGTTGTATATTAGTTGTGACGATGTATAGTATTTGTTTTACTATACTGTAGCTGACTTCTGTACTTCACGTCTTCTGGTTGTACTGTACTTGATTTAAACACAATTAGCACACTTCTTGATCATCAACTCCAGCAAACCAATGTACTTCAAACAATTCAGCCAACACAGATATACTGTAATTTCAAATCTTAACTTTAATGTCGACTCAGCAATTAACTTAACAGAGGCAATCACGGCGCCCTTGCCGGAAGAGAGAACTTCAGTCTTGAAGTGTTGTACCAAACTTAACTAAATTCAAGTTTCCCACTATAATTATACCAAGCCATCATTGGTATGTAAACCAATCACATACAAGCCTATAATCACATCATAAAATATCAATGATCTCTATACAGTGACATATACAATGCCCAGCATCTGCCAGCCTGCATTGTCTCCTAAATAACCATGTGTATATATAAAATAAACATTTCACTTCCTTAATGTTGCTCCACCCGATATAATCAAATGTAACAAACAATGTAGGATAAATTCTACAATCACCAAGTATTAACAATTAAATACACATAATAGGTCTACATATACAGTACTCCATTACAAAATGATAGTCTGATTAAAATTTGTAACCTACCAACATGAAATCGTGCTCGAATTAATTCAATGGTGTTACATGGTACATTTTCCAACAATTTAATTACATCATTTTTCTGGTCTTTTGTTAACTCAGAGGGTGATACTATACCATCATTAACTACACACAAACGTATGTGATTATCTAATTCGATTTTATCTGTCGTAACATAAGTGTACATGTACTCATTAACAAAGCTAGTTTCATTAATTTCGTTTGCCTTTTCATCCATAAAACAACATACAATGTTTTCTTTAGGTTTATCATTTTTGTCATCTTTTGACATAACTTCTTAGCTTTCAACTTTTGTAAGTTAGAAACATTAGCTGAGGATGTTTTAATAAATGCAGGTTTAAGTCGATTAAAATTAAACACATCTTGTAGAATTTTCCCATCTAAAGTACATAGCATGTAATGTGAACGATCAAGAACCTTGTAAATTGCAAATGGACCTACCCATTTAGTAGAAAATGTTCTTGATGGTACAGTTATACTACTAGAGTCAGGTTTATGAAGATAAACTAGTTGATTTTCGTTGTACCAGGGAGTCTTGGTTAAATTCTGTTTTACCTTCCACCCATAAGCGGGCTGATCCGATAAGAGTTCGCTTAAATAAATTTATGACAGCATTAATTTGTTCTTCGTCAGCTGGAGCATGGGCTCGTAAATAATTGCTGCGAAGCAGCCAATTCATATTCTTGACAGCAATTTGACTTCTGAAAGGTCATTGTTTGTCAAAAAACGACTGCCGAAGACGACTGAAAGCGGAGTTTCCTTCTGTAGTTCTGCCGGGTAAAATCAATACTTTAGGCGACGTTCGTAGACTAACCAACTCGTACCAACGTCCGCATGTCGCGCTAGCCTTATCCTACTCTAGGCCTAGACTAGCTAGGATGGTATAGGCCTAGCCTTGAAGACGAAGGTCCCAATAAAAAAAAAACAACGTCGCTCTTTGATAGCTAACATTGTCTATTTAACATCACAATAATTCATTATTATTAGACCTATAGTTGTTTTTTGAATTGTACTCCACAAATCTCAGCCGATACCTCGCACAACTGGCTAACGTCTCTATCTATTGTCGTGACGTCATGGCTCGATGGCTCACACTTGTGATTATGTCTCGCACTTGTGATCAAATATTTTATATATTTAAATTTTAATAATGCAATGTAACTTTTTATACTGATTTTTAAATTTTAACTTTCATGTTACATCTTTGTGTATGGTATTTCTTTGTGGAGAGCCTCTCGACTGTTATTTTATTTATAACATTTAGGCAATCCTGCCTCATTGATTTACCTTTGTTTGTGCAATGTCTTTGCTTGTAATTTTTGTAATTTTAACTGAGGCGAAATAAATGATATGATATGATTTGATATCAAATAACACGCTGGCTCGCACTTTGGCAGTCAACTCGCCCCTAGAAAACTCGCCCTTGGAAACTTGCCCCATAAAAAAATGTACACTTCCTAGACCATGCAGTCTTCAAAATAAAAATTGTAACCTTTGGTAATCAACTATATTTTCCACATACATAGAAATTTT
>NW_022724557.1:81237-81754 GCF_011630105.1 Anneissia japonica
TTTTTGAAACTTTATTAAAAAAAACCTAAACCATAATTCACCACACTAGACACTTTTTGACAAAAATGAAAAATTACGACTTTGTTACCCAATGAGAAGTGTTCTAATATAGACAGGGGGTCGTGTCTCATATTATTTGTTATAGTTTTATTATTCATTATTTTCATTTGACTCGCATAAATAATTTTGTTCGAAGAACATTTATATGCAGTTGTACTTCGCAGCACTTCACTTGCAATTTGCAATTTCTAGTCTAAAAATAAATGAAACTAAGGAAATGGGCAATACATGTTTCATGGTCTATTGCAGGCCCGTAGCCAGCATGCTTCAAGGGGGGGTTCTGGGCGTGGGGTCCAGGGGCACGCCAAAGGGCCCCATGTGGGGTCAAGGGGGGGCTAAGCCCCTGTGGGGGCCGGGGGCGAAGCCCCCGAAGCCAGAGCATTCATACGATTTTAAAAGCATGTACATGTCATTTAAATGCATGTTCATGTATATTTAAATACTTCTTACACAATTT